>NC_084976.1:15300234-15520234 GCF_963691925.1 Scomber scombrus | reverse complement strand
TGTGGAAACTTTATTCTTTGTGGTCTTTGTGGTAAGACTCTCACACTGTTGGCCAATTGAGTACATGCCACTAAATACATGGAGTTTCCCTATAAATTTGGCTACCTTTGTTGATGACCTCGCCCAGCTGGAACAATGAAAGAAAAGAAAAGAAAAAAAGACTGACATTGCCCGTAATGTATTTTTTCATCCTAATGTTCTCTTCTTAATTCATCAGATCACAAACCGGAAAATCTATTTCTACAATGACTTGTTGTATGCATGGTTCCACAGCATGATTTTCTGAAACTCCCCTGAAGTTGCCGCAACGTAACAGGCTCTGTTACCATAATTGCACAATTTCATGACTGACATGGCTCCATACAATCCTCAAAAATCCCACTCTATCGAAGTGGCCTTTGTGTCAGTGGACTTGGTGATTTGCTGCAGCCTTTAAGATATGTTAGCACTCATTTCATGAGTATATCAGAGGTCTAAAACAAACACATCTGTGCTGAAAATCTAATAGATCAGTGTGTGAAAACTATGTTAGATACCAAGTTTATTTTGCACCAAATATATGTCAGAATATTACCAACTGAACACCCATAGAATTGAAATGATATGTAACAGGTTGATTAATTTGAAAGCTGTTGTTTCCACCTCTAACGTACATGGACACTGAATGAGAATAAAGCAGGTAGAGATAATGGATAGGTCAATGGATAGACTTTAACTTAGCTACAGTACCTTGCTAACACTTTTCAGGTTGTGAGCTATGGTTGTGAGTTGCAGTGTGTATATTTTTTCAGGAATCCAGGAAGTCCTATCTCTCTATACCTCTACTATAATCAATTATGTGTATTAGTAGGGGCCTAAATCTAATAGGAAGGACTTGTTTAATGTTATGCTATCACTGCAGCGCCTAATGATAGGTCAGAACATCATTTAACATGAATACTGGGTTTCATACTCAACCACTGACAGTTTGACATAAATGTGTTCATCTCATATGTTGAGATAAATGAGGAAGCCATTTGTTGGATGAACCTCTACTATTTCAAATCCTGCCCACCAAAGTTGAAAATGACAGAGAGCTAGAACAGCACAAAAAGGAAATTTTCCAGCTTTCTCGTGTGCATGTCAAGATTTGTATGAATCTGGCTTCCAGTAGTACAACGTGGTGTTTTTCTTTCCATGTGCTGTTAACCATGCTCGAGGTGCAGGACAGCGTAGCGCTGGCAGCAAAAGGAGGAGAGTGTTTTGCACCCTAGTGTGAAAAAGTGCACCTAAAAAACAAGAAAGGAGAAAAAAAGGACTGATGTCAGATGGGTGTGCAGTCAACTAATTTCTGTTGGATTCTTTTGCGGCGTGTGATGTCTGTGAGGCCAAAGTTTCTTTCTTTGATGGCTTGTGTGCCTGTCATTTCACATTAAATCAAAGATAAATGCATCTGAAACTGCATTTAAAATATAAAAACTGAATCTATTCAGGCGGTACTTTAAAACATTTTACATTTACGAATGGAATATATATTGTTTCTTTTAATACCACTTGTAATCTCTTCACAAGAAACAAACTGACCAATTGGAGACAACATTTTTTAAAAAGAATCTTTTCAAGAACAGTGGAAGAATTCCACATCTTCTCCTCTTGTCTCTTGAGATGAAACACTGATGACCCAACATAGATAGTGTTTATATCAGTGTCATTCTCCCTGACTGGTGTCATCCATACTGTTATCTTAGCCTTTCAAGGATTAATATACCTTTTCAAGTTTAATGAGATAAGAGACCTGGGGGAGTTCTCCCCCTGCTGTGTTCAAAGACCATCCGGCCTTAGGAGCTGCTTTATCTCAGCCACTGATTAACCTAGCTGATAGGTGATACTGAGGAACCACAGTGACCCAGGGAAGTGGCCTCTCCACTGAAGGAACAGGATTGGCAAACTTGGCCTCTCCTGTCTGTGAGATGCCTGGGATGCCGTCTCCTCTCTTTGATTCCTGTGACCAGGCACTTTTACGTGCCTGCCTCCTCCCTCACACCAGCCAGTCCATAGCCCATAAAGCAAGTCTGCAACTCTCCAAATAGTTGGACAGGACGTGTTTGTAAGTGTTGCCTGAATGCACCGCCGGGCAAAATGACACCCCGAAGGCTCGTAAGACTTGTGATTTCTTCTGCAAGCCCATGCCAAGAGACCATTTTGAGTTCCAGCTCAGTTCTTCTGAAAGTTTGCCATTTGTGGCTTGTGACCATCAACCACTGGGGTTTGTCTTGTGATCTACACGGCATGGCAAATGATATGTGATAACTAAGGACATAATCATAAAGGAAACACAAAAAGCCAATAATAATAGCCTGAGTGAAGCTCCACATAATACCCTCACGCTTCAAAGAAAAAATTGTTCTTGAAAAATATTCAGGTCAACACCAAAATCTTCCAAAGTACATTATCATTCAATAAATAAATTATCATTCAATGGGTCTTCAACACTTCCAAATATTATGAAATGTTTGTGCTTCATTAATAATATTTTATGATATTTAAGCAGATTTAAGACAAAAAATATGAGGAATGCAGCCTGAGGGAGAATTGCTCTGGGGAAGTATTTTTCAAAGAGGGTTTAAGGGTTCTCTCATTATCACTGTATATTGAGAGAATAAAATAAGGGCCCCTGGAAAGGTCTCCAAGGCATGTGCATGCAAGGGAGTTGATTGTCCTTCCCACTACACACTATATCACAGGCTAATCTCTGAGGGAAACATCTGTGTGCATACATGAGGCATGTGTTGGTGCAACTAAGTAGCAGGCCGGAGACAGTGGGAAAAGCAGGGCTCCAAGCTCCATTAATGTTGCTGCTGCCATGTTTGCTCATCTGTGCAATTTCCAAATAACGTCATCATTCAAATACACTGCAGAGAGGATATTACTGATGCGTGCTACAGGTGGCCTTGTGTTAAATGTACTGCTACTATGTGAAATTCATACTCCAAGACATTCATAAAATTCACCTTGAAGCACTGAAGTGATATAGGTTCTGTTGGGCTGAAAAATGATGTTAATATTCATCAGGTTCAATGTTTACTATGTTTACCATAGTGTGTTAGCCTGTTTGCTAATTAGCAACAATGTACAGACACTGATTTGAATGTCATTTGTTTGGCAGATATTTGGTCATGAATGATAAGGATTCATCCTCTTTGATCCATGCTATCTGTACTAAATTTCATGGTAATCCATCGATGTTGAGATCGAGATCAAGTGGTGAATAAATTGACCAATTGAGAGACAGACCACCATTTCCATCCTCCAACCCATTAAAAATGTTATCCAAAGAGTTCAACTATTGTCGTAATTTTCTCTCTGGAATTATCTATATTGTCATTGTAGTGTCATAAATCCCTTTATTACTGTGTTGTAAATCATTCAATAACTGTATGATTGTTTACAAATTGTGAATATCCAATTAAAGGAAGAAAATGTAAACCTAACTCATAATGTATGCTCTAGAGATATCTTTACAGATTTATTAACAGAGATTCAAGATTTAGGCAATTGAGCAATTCATTTAGTCTTAAACAAAATAGATTATAACCAGTTTTATGTTCAAAGTTTGTAAATGAAAGCATATGGTCTGATATATGGAGCTAGTTAGTTCTATTCTTCTAGCAGACAAATCAAATTAAGGCAGCCGTGTATTTAAATTATGCTTCAGTTTGGCAAATGTTGTTTATCTTCCCTGTGTGAAACCACTGTGGGATCCTGAGGGACTGTTCAGTTTGAAGCAATGGTTCTGGACAATATATGGGCTCTGAAAAAGTTTTAGAAGCCTCTTGATGTGCCCTGGAGAGTCACTGTATAATTCACATAATTCATAATGAGAAATGAACTACACAATTTCATGTTGTGTGACCAGTTTGGGGAGAAGCCAGACTGTGAAACAGCACTGTGACAGATCCACAGTGCTATATCACAGTTTTAACAGAACAGCACAGTGTAGGCATGTTGTTGACTGAACATAACGCACTACTAATGTAATGTAAGAATGTGTTACCCGACCAGATGGGAATGCATGCCCACGCTGGTGCTAAGAGTCGTGACAGAGCATTTCTTTTGACAAAGTTGGGAAATCGCCATCTACATGAGGGGATCATGTGATTTAAATGCATAGGATGCCACAAATTGTGGTACACTGAAGTTAATGGCAGTTCCCCTCATGTTTTGAAGTTCAGCTGGCACTGCCACCTCATATGGCCTGGTGTTAATCTGCCATGAACAAGCCTGCATTATGCCAAGAGTGTAGTAGAAGTGACTGGGAAACAGGTGGCCTCGACTTTCTCTCATTCCTGGTCTGAGCACTGGCTTCACAACACAAAGTTGGACAGCTTGCATTCTTTTGGGGAATTTCTTCCCCAGCCACTTTATTAGTGAGTGAAAATAAACCACAAATATTACTCAAGTGTTTACATATGTGGATTTGTGTATTGTAGAATCTTCAATATAATCACTGGGCTTAAAGGAGTAGTTCGACATTTTGGGAAATATGCTTGTTTTCTTGCTGAGAGTTAGACAAGAAGCTTGATACTACACTCATGTCTATGGAGCTAGATTTTTTTTTTTTGGGCCATTTTGTGGTTAATGTGCTGCATAAATAAGAAAAACAATACATTTTCTTGAGAGTGCTCTTGTGGATTGATGTTTTATAGCTGAGATAACCACATCTGAAGGAGTCAGAATATACTGTCTGTTTATCACACTGAGTAATACCACACTTTATGAGACAAGGATGCTTGATTGACATTTCTTCGTTATCTTCACCGGCTCTTTAAATAATTTAAAAACTCCTTCTGTTGTCATATCTGAGATAAAAAGAGGACATAAATATTCACGTGTACAGGCTAATAACTACATCTATACATGAAAGACAAAAGACTGTCTCCTTTGAAAGAATGTCCACATCATATAATATCTTCAAAAGATTTTGTCCACTGTTATCAGTTACATCTTGGCAGCAGTACAGAGTGTGATGCCACAGATTTGAAGAAATTGAGAGCAGATTGTTTGCAAGGCTCCTGCTGACACAGAGGAGAAGGGCAGTAACACATCACTGTCTGTTTCCTCTGTAAAGAGTATCAAAAGTCTCATTAATTTTATGATTAGAAGATGGACTCTTGCTGTATGGGGTTTTGAAAATGGAAACTTCATGAAAATAAGAAACTTTTTTTGGTTTTATATTAGGTGAAACCCACTGTGAGTTACAGGTTTAGGTTATACCTTATTTGTTGCTATATGAGGAAAATCTCCTTATTCACTTGGAAATGCAAGGAAGTCAGTGGTGATTACTGAAACCATGCAGATCTTGAGCTATTACTGCCATGCACCCCTCACCTTCAGCATTGTTTTCGCACGGCTGTTGTGTTGTAACTCCACTTTTTTACACTAATAAACATAGTCAGGTGTCAGTCAACAATACCCAGACAGCCTGGGGAGTCATGGCAGCTCCAGTCCTCTGTTGCTGTGCTTGGACGGAGATGAGAGAGTGCGGGGAGAAAGATGGAGGTCTGCTTTCCATAAAGTTTTGGTATCCTGTGAGGCAGCTCCACTTCATAATCATAAATCGTCTAGATGGAAATTGGGGGTTCGTCATATCCCAACATAACAGGGAGGTTTCAAAATCAAAGATGGACTGGCGGTTATCATGACAGTTTAATATCAAAGGAACATTTTTGAAATTTCCCAACTTTTCTTTTCTGTTTTATTTGAAGTTTTGCAATAAGAGAAGGCAGCTACAGAATGTTTGGAGTTCAATGCAAGTTATGTTTGCCAAAAAACGTTTTTTTTACCTCATGATGGACATACAGCTCATTTCTCTTTCCCTGTGAACTAATGGATGCATTTGATTCTGGGGTTTGTGTCTCCATATGATGGACCCAGCTCCATCATCTCTCTCCTGGAGGCTGTGGAGGACTGAGGTCCCCGGCCTCTCTCTGGCTTGTGCTCTGGCCAGCTCCAGCCCATGCGTGTAATGCTGTTTGTAATGAGAAATCTAAACAGGGAAGAGCAGTGAGGCATGACAAGAATGTGTTTCCATTGGAAGGAGCCCCATGCAAAAAAAAGAGAAGAAAGAAAAAAAAAGAATAAGAAGAAACGTTGTGGCAAATTTGTGTCCAGAAGGAGTGCTCGTTGGGCCAAAGCGGAAGACTAATGTTATTGTACATTGGCTGTCACTCTGCCAGACCTCCCTTACCAATTGGTTCCTGGTCTCCCTACCAGTTTCTCCCCCGCCCTTCTCTCTCTCTCTCTCTGCTTCCTCGAGACTCTGTTTGCTCAGGTGGACAGTGACACAGTTCTGAATGAGCCCCAGTCGTCCCCCCTTTCTGCACGCATGGCTTTAGACTGTGTCATCAAGTCAGAGTCCGGAGTGGCCTGCAGAGAGCTGGAAGTTGAAGCTCCAACCAGGGTTCACTCTGGATGGGAGGGAGCAGGAAGCTGCGGGACAAACACTCGGAGGGACAGAAAAGGAAGGAAAATGCAAAGAAGTCAAGAGAATGGCATAAACACAGGGAGAACAATAAAGAAAAAGGAAGAAGTTGGAGTGAAAAAGGAAGACAAAGAATGAGTGAGAGCGAGATGGAGAAAAAATACGACCACCCATTTTGAAAATTAGAGAGGGGTGGTTGTAGTCTGTGGAGGCTGTCTTGGTTTACGGCCCATGGAGTATGTCTTGAAACAGTGCTGTTTAGAGTTTATTTTATCATGCCACGCCGTCTCAGCCCTTCTGTCAGGAATCTCATTCTGCAAAGACTAATTACAGTGTAAACATTACATTAAAGTCTGTAGGCCACTCCACTTCACTATTTACCTTTTCTTCCAAACAATCCTGACATCCCTGCACAGATTGATTTTGACCATAGAAACCTCCGTTGCTGGTGTTTATTTGTTTTGAAACTGGCATGCAATTCATGCTGAAATGGATGGATACAGGTTTCAGTGAGAACATGAATAACACAGCTCAGTTTGAAGGACAACAGAGTTGTTCCCACCTGCAAATGCAACTTTGTTTCACTCTAAATCTGAGCAGAACCAGGTTCTCCACTAAAAAAAGAGTAGAAAATACCAACGCTCAAGTCGCCAAACATTCAACAGATACAGTGCATTGTGTAACTGGTGACTGTCAAAGTGGTCAAAGGGAGGCAACTAAACATAAAACTACATATCTCTCTCTTTATAAAAAAAGACAACCAGGGAACTCTGCTTCATTAGCACATGCATGGGTGCTGAGGAGTGGTCACACAATGTCAGTCACCTGCATGGCCGAGCCAAAGAACTTAATTACTACCACATGGGCCCAAAGGGCCGGAAGAGAACGCTTTTAAGGCAGCCAAAGAGTTATGGCCTCCCAGATCTTTTAGCATATAAAATAAACAAGGCAACTGCTACTGCGTGCAAGTGTATGAACGTGTGTCACAATGTGTATCCTTTGTGTTATATTATATATTATATTTTTATTTTGTCATAACTGCGTAGCATACCTGACCATGCCGCCTTGTCTGAAATCCACATTATACAGTACTTTTTGGGATAACACTGATGAATTGAAAGTTAATAGTGATATCTTTGAGTAAAAGTAGCAACACCACACTATAAAAACGCAGGTAAAAGTCCTGCACTTAAAATTTTACACAAGTTTAAAAGTAGTAACCGCAAATACTTTAAATTTCAAAAGTGAAAGTACTCACGAGGCAACATACAACCCCCATCAGAGTGTCATTTATTATTGATTTCAAACTACTTAGGCATTAAAGTTAAAGCAGCATTTGAATATTTTAGCTGGTTGAGGCACAGCTAATATCAATTTTCTTTGTACAATATTAGGTAGTTGTATATGTTGGAACAAATTATATCATATCAGCTGATCATATCTTTTGTGTGTAAAATCTTCAATATAAGTAATTATAGCTGTAAGATAAATGTAGTGAAGTAAAAAGTACAATATTTGTAATGTAGTCAAGTACTCAAAGTGAAGTACAAGGACGTCAACATTTTACTAAAGTACGGCACTTGAGTACATGCTACATTCCACCATTGTTAATTAGGGTTAATATGTGTTAATGGATGTCTGACTATCATTAGAAAATGATAAAACAGGGCACACAGTTACACAAAGCACAGTATAATCCTTTAGTATCTGACAGTGATTGAGTATATAGCTTAAAAATAGGAGACTTGCATTTGTGTGTGTTGTGTGATTCTTGCACTGACACCTGAGTAGTGTTGATATTCAGGCTGGGCCAATACCCAGCAGCTGCCTGGGAGGTGTAATAGGTTGTCTTACAAAGCACAGACAGGAAATGAACCCTGGTATCTAGCTTGAATCAGCTACATCTGGACTCAATTATTCATCCTGGTTGTTTTTGGCTTGTGATAAATGATTTAGTCACACCGCTGACACCATTTCTCGAGTGCAAATATAACTATGATATAGCCCAATGAAGAAAAAAAAGAAGTCGAAAATAAAATGAGTTTTGGTCCTTAGATGAGGAGAATTTTTCACCTGCTCCAAAAATCTCATCATCCTTATTATTTTTGGGGATAGCAGTAATGAAATATTTGCAGGATTGTATCATCACTAGGCATTCTTTGTTGCTTGATTTGTCTCCTCAGTGTGTTTTTTCTGTTGTGATTAACTGTATTCTTGGACAATAAATCCACACTATGCCTTCTGTAATTTCCAAACAAAGTGAACACATTATTATCCTTATCTTGACATGATGATCTGATATTGAAGCTGATTTGAGTATTTTGTTGCACTTGCATGCACGGTGGAGAAGAGCAAAAACATTCAAATATATTCCCAGTCCAAATCAAACACTGGCATTTCTTATGCGACCACAGGAGAAAGTTTAAAGCTCCTCAGAGGTTATGAACTGTTGACAGTTAATAAGTCATAAAATGTCCCCCTTAAAGAGGATGCGAGATTCCATCTGCAGGGCACCCAGTACAAAGAGCCGGAAAGTAAATATCTCGCAGTGGAAGTGGACTGGAATCTCTCAGTGGCTGCTCATGGAGAGTCTCTCGAGCATGTCCCTCAAGGTTTCCTGATTTCTAGAGGCATGGAGAAAAAATGACCACATTACTGAGTAATTTTCCCTTAAAGTACAGACTTTTTTCAACTTTTTGAGAGTATGCGGCCTTAGGAGTGGAGGCAGAGCATTGCAGGCCAATGACCTTTGTGATTACACCATATTATTGTACTTGTCATCTATTTTCTTTGGCCCTTGGGATGTTTGCCATGGTAACGGCACACAGCGGGCTGTCTGGGTTGACCCCTGCTGTCCTCTGCATTTCCCAGCTTGGCTGTGATGAAGGGAAGTCTCTGCCCATGATCCCTAACCCCTGATGAGGAGGGTTCTCAATTTCAGCTCCAGGTCCTGGGCCTCATATCCCTCTCTACTCCTTTGCTGCCCCCCCCCCTTTAACCACAAAGGGCATCCCTTCCTTGAATAAGTAGCAGTATATTCCGAGCCAAATTATACCAGTACCAAATAACCTAAATTGTCCCTTCTGCCCACATCTCACAAAAGGAACAACTGCTGGTCGTTGAGCCTAAGCCACTCAATTTAAAGGTTTAAAAGTTTGACATTTTGGCGATATACTATTATTCGCCTTTTTGTCGAGAGTTAGAGGAGAAGATCAATACTACACTCTCATTTGTCCATAATATGTAAAGCTACAGCCAGCAGCTGGTTAGCTTAGCTTAGCTTAGCTTAGCACAAAGACAGGAAACAGCTAGCCTGGCTCTAGCAAAAGATAAAAAAGTCCACCAAACAAACACCAACTCTAACTGTTAGTTAAATGAACAGGTATTGTATTGCAATAGCAGATATGGTTGGAAAATAAATCCTACCCTGTCAACAAATGAATTGCAGTTACATTCAGCAGCAAATTGACTTGCCAGGAATTCATGTTTCCTAATTATACTGATAGAAAAATATGCAATTCAGGGGGGGATTCCTTGCTAATGTATTTTCTGTTTCAAATTAGTAGTATATACATTTAATTTATAGGGACAGGGTTGGCCATAGAGGTGCGGGTGGATTTTGTCAACCTTTGTACAGAACTAGCTCTTTCCCTCTGCTTACAGTCTTTATGCTAAGCTGAGCTGAGCTAACCAGCTGCTGACTGTAGCTTCATATTAACCATATAAACATTAGATTGGTATTTGTCTTCTCTAACTATTTGCAAGAAATATTCCTTTAATAGCAAATATTAGAGAGCATTACTACATCATATTATTTTTAGAGTGGAATCTTTTAGTGAAGAGTAGCGCAGTTAAGACTATAATTGTACCATACATGCTGCTTTGACAGGTGTCGGTGCCATATGCCGAGGCACAAGCCTTACCAAGCTGACTGGGCACTTGAGCAATCAGGCTCCACGTTGTTGATGATGAAGAACAGCTAACAGGTCGGAAAGACAAAATCAGCAGAAGTGGGGACCACGCTCACGCAGCTTCACCTGTGAGCAAAACTAACACTGTTTTGGCAGACTCCTTTAAAAATTTAGGACATCCTAATTCTGGGCTATCCAGAGAAGAAAAGTTGTGTTTTTTATGTCCTGTGGGGTTGAAAGAAGAAAATCTATTTACAAAAGCATGAAAATATTTTATCACTAGCAGCAGGGGCAGGAGTCTTTTAATGACCTGATCCACAGGCCTCTGGCTGGCTGCAGGCTTTCTCAAACTGCAAAGAGCCCACTGGTGTGCCTGCCAACCCTTGGGGCAGCATTGAGATGAAACAGATAAGACAATTGTCTCTAATGAAATCCAGATCGCTAGGTCTGTCTGGACCAGGACTAGCTGGGCCCTTTTCTCCCTTTTCTCCTTTTTTGACGGGGGTGTTTCATATTGATCATGAATTTGAAGAGAGACTTTGGAAGTCGGTCCCTAATTCAAACCAGAGCTCGGGTACCAGCCCTGGTTGCAGCTTTGATACCGTTTGAAGTTCTGTGAGCGATCATGGCACCGACAGCCTGCTGGACCCCGTTGTCATGACAACCCTAATTATCTGCCTTTACGGCCTAGTTTTTACACAGGAAGGGAACCATTATGTTCTTTGGGTATTTGCATCTCTCTGGGGCAAGTGTTAAAGGTCAGAGAAATGAACCAAAATAACACATAATATGAATACAAGAGAGCAAATGTATGCATCTGAGAAAAGGTGACTCCCTGCAACACATAAATCTAATACTAACTGTTTTATTCAACATTTCGGGAACTGCTTACTCACAGTAAACATATATGTCTCCAAGGACAGTCAACACTCCAACTTTCTGCAGAGTTTCACTGTATTTTTGCCAAGGTTAGACAAAAGAGCCTCTGACGTATTAGATGTTGCTATTTTTCAATGTCGTGCTAACTTTACACCACTTTTAAAAGGGTGTTACTGTCCTTTTTTCTTTCTGAGCATTCAAGACCCTGTCTATTCTCTACCCAATAAAAAGCAAATGGAAGTTCATGTATTGTGAAATAATCAGGCTCTCTCCTGCTTCAGTATGAGTATTATTTTATTAATACTTTGAGTTTTGTCCTAAGAAAACAGCAATCTAATCATAATACATTATTCACTCTCCTAATGTGATAATACACTTGTAATACAAAATAAACACAGCGCTGTTTTCCCTGATGGGTTTCCAGTTGTGTTCAGACGTAGCCTGTGGAAAGTTAATGTGCTGCATGTATTTCTTTGCTAATGCAGCACCAGTACCAGACTATTTGGTTCAAAAACAGCAGAACATGGCTCAGACTAAACTTCTGCTTTCACACGATATGCTGCGGCTCTGACATCTTGTTCGTATATTTTTAAAAGGCAAAAGCTGCCAATCAACTGCATCAAAGTAGGTCCTGTGAATGATAAACAAGGATTTGAATTGTTTAAGTTTTATTTCCTTTTTTATATACTTTGGGTTAAAAGAAACCTGAAAAGAAACACATGCCAACCACTGAAGTCATGCAAAAGACAATTTTACACAATCATGCAGTAATATTTGAGGTATCAATTAAATAAAATAACTCCCAACATAACTCAGACATGTTTTTCCTCAGAAAAAGTAAAATGAGTCAATCTCTGTCTATGATCACTATGGACTTAATAATAGTCTGGATAAAATGGTTTTTCAGTAACAGACTGGACTTATGTGGACTCATTTCTCAACAATCCAACTACTCTACTACTTATCAATTTTCTGTTTTATCAGACTACAGGCTGCTCTATGTGATGTTGAAGAATTTCTTAATTGTATATACAAGGGGTGTAACTTTTGTGTGGAAAAGCTAAAGTCGTCAAAATAATTTGGTTAACTGAACAGAGACTGAAAGTCAAGTCATTTAGCACCCAGATCTTATCAGGCTGACCAGTGTGGCTGAATGAAGAGCCTTAAGTGGTGTCGCTCTGCCAGGGGTCACAGAGAGCTGCGAATCAAAGGGGGAGCCAGAGGTTGACCAAACACGCGGTTCTCCCGCTGCCCTTGTGTAAAACTATCTGCCAAACACCAGTGGTCCTCTTTGAACTTGATTTAGCACTAAGGTCACAAACAGCCGGTCCTTTATTGTGGAGGACGAAACCAGTACCATGATGACATGCAGATAGAGCAGATAAGATGAAGTTTATGTTGTCCTACAATGAGATTATCTGCTGGTTCTTAATGTGGTCTCATGCAGGAACCACAATACAGACAGGGACACTCCACCATTATAATAGTTTATCTCTAATAACAGCGCAGGCTGTCAAGGAAGGCTGCATAACTTGCAGTTTTTCATTTTTATATCTAGGAATGTATTCGTTGTAATTGTGTTTTTATGTCATTTATCAGCTAGATCTGCATCAGGGTTGCAAGATTAGCTAGAAAGCAATATTAAAACTTGTAAATTAACTATTTTTATACCTTATAATAACATTTGATAAAAAAAATGCATAGTCCAAAAAGGCAATAAAGATGGATTATCAGTAAAAAAAAAAAAAATCAAAAAATCTTATTTTTATCAGCTACACAACCATGTAGCTAATTATACAGAAGCTAATCATACAGCAAACATGTTTTTCATATTGTTACTGTTGCTGCCCATGATGTTATTTTCTTGGTCACCAGGTGGCTCCTCTGTTAGTGGAGTGAGGGATCCTGACGCCACGTGTGAAGAGTCAGCATCATGCACCGACGCCACTGTTTGGATGTGAGGAAACACATGATAAGACATAACTTACAGACCATAAAAGCCAGGTGAGAATTTGCCTAAAAGCAACACATATGACTAAAGAAGTATTTTCACCTCGAGTCATCATTTTTACATGAGAAAGTTTTTCACTGAAATAAATGAATTCTTTATACAGTACATAACAGAATACAGATTTCATTCACACTGTTCTCCATCAGCAGTTCAACCAGTTATTTCCTTTTCTGCAAATAAAGAAGTGTTAGGTTGCATTTATAATATTTGGGAATTAGCAGCAGATTATATCTGTTTTTGAGTCATTATACATTATTTATTTTTTGTGTGAGCAATTCAAGAACAACGACACAAATGCCTTCTTCAGTTCCACTGAGAAACATTTGCAGGGATGATGAAAATTTGAGTTGGCATCATAATATCTTGATGAATGACATGACTTAAATCAGTGCAGATTGGTTCTGCATTTTTGTGGATCACTTAATATTGTAGCTGTTGAAAACTGCAAAGAGCTTGTGTGTTGTACATATTCCTCTTTATTTGACTGAAAGAAAAGACTGCCACAGTCTGTAAGAACAAGGGTTTCCTGTGATGGTCAATTGGATTTTCTTCTTTCACCTAAAGCTGCTGCCAGCTAAGAATTCACTTAAGTGGATAAGAATAAAGGGTTTGACGTGGTGCAGGAGGAATAAGGAGATCATTGTAACTCTAGGTAACAACACATCAATTATCAGTGTGACATTAGGGTCCTGGTGTTCAGTGTTGGTGCAACTGGTGGGCCACCAGGTTAATGAAGGCAATGGGATTAATACCCAGGGAATGGAGCGCCCTCAGGAACAGGAGCAGGAGACGCTGCATCATTAGAGACTTGTTGACCCCCCGGGCAATACAACAGGACTGCATGTTTTACTCTGTGCCTCAATAAGGGACAAATTGTTTTCTGCCTCTATTCACATCCAGGAGGAGGTCGCTTTAGTTGAGGTTTTCCGAAACGTTTATATCACGTCACACTCATGTTCATGGTAGTATATTATATTTAGTATTATATATATTTGTAATAGTTTGAAAATATTTGTATTTTTCTGTGTTTTAGGACTTTACTCATGGGAACTAACGTATGTGCTTTATGAGCTTTACTAGATGTGTGGCTCAGTTTCCAAAATGAGTGAAACACTCATCAAACAGTTTACATTCTGCAGTGAGGGATTCTTTTCCCCTCTTCCCTCAGAAAATAATCCTTTGTATTTCATGCTCAAACCAGGGCTACAGTCATACTCCATCTTGATTGAACATAAACAGGAATGTTTGAAATCACTGCGTTGGACTACAACTGCCCTCCACTTCATCTGTATGTTTATACTTCCTGTGAGAGGCCCTCTATTTATGGACAACTGAAGAACACAAATAATCATCCCCCTCGAGTGAAAAATCTGCTTTTATTATCTGCAAAGTTTTGCAATGTCTTTGTGTACGCTCATGCTGCCTTCTGATTGCCTGTTTATTATTACAGCTTTTCTACTGAGCTAATGGGGATCCGGCCAATTCCAAAAGGTACCAAGCCTTTTCCAGCCTTTTCCTGTCTGTGACATCATTGTGTATTCCCCTAAAACACACTGATCCGTGTCTTGTCCGCAGCCTGGGTGGCACACATCACACGCAACAAAGGCTAAACAGAAGGTGCGCACGTTCGGATTGTGCCCTTTGGACGTGTATGAAAGGACATTTCTGGTCCTGTATGCAATCATGATTGCATGCCTAAATCATGGCGTCATTCCTCATGACCAGTGTGCCTTTCACTGTGATGAAACGCTGACCGTTATGGCTTCACATTTTGAGTTGAAATCTGTAATTTGCCAACTTAAACATGGTGTGTGTCTACAAGCCTTCAACCAGATTTAAACAAGCATCCATTTAACATTTTCTCAAACTGCCAGAGGCATACAAGTCTGCTTCTATCTAAATATATCAAAAAATAATGTTTCAACTCGGACATAGATCATTTACCTCTAAAGCCACAAAGATTTGCAGACAAAAACTTTATATTGTTATGTGATCTCAGGATAAAAATTTCTGTCTGACAAAGGAAGGAAAAAAAGTGTATTCAACACTGAGGTTTTTGGTCTCATTTCTACAGATTCCCTGCAAGTCCACATTCATTGTTAAACACAAAAGTACAAAATCTAAACAAATTAGGAAACTAAGAAGTAAATAATGCAGTTTAATTTTGCTTGAAAGCACGAGCAGTAATCAGTAAATCAACAAAAAAGTACTTTCAGTCAATAATTTTTCCAAATATCTTTGCAGCCAAATCATCAACCCTGTCATTCCTCTGACTGTTTTGTTCTCATATGTTTACATAAATCACGTAAGTGTACTGCAGGTGTGTGCGTTATTTAAACATCAAAAGCTGCTGAGCCTGCACAGAAATGGGTTTTTTTGGCATGAAACTCCTTAAACCCTCATGCCAAGTTAGTTAGCTGTTAAGGCTCAAACTGATTTAAGATGTCTTTAAATTCACACAGTATTGCTGCAGTGATACTGATCAGCTTGATTAATGTGTTAAGATTCAACAACTCTCTCAATATAAGAAAGTGTAGTAGACTATCAATAGTGTAATTTGCCTTTTTATAAGCAATATGGATTTTGACATTGATGATGATGACATTGCTTGATATTGGTACTGATATTGAGATATGGAAGTCTGTAAAACTTTCATAACTTTTTGAACTTTGTATAAATGACTTTCCTTTCATCAGAGCAGCGAAAGTAACATATTTTGGGTTGGGTCTTCAACTCTGTTATTATCAGAGATACACCTGCACTTGTACATAAAATAAATACAGTTGTCCATGGTTGCATTAGTTTGATTTAAGTGAGGATTCTCATCCTGGACTTGAAGTTAACTTTTACATCTACAGCTAAATTTTCACTTTAATTCACAGGCAAACTAATTCATCATATTGCAGCAGCACACTTTACGCTCCAGCACTAGACATCTGGTGACAGAGCAACTGAAACATTACAAAAATGTGTCATTTTTCTCCTAAATTGGTTGTTTTTTCCTGATCAGTTTAAAAAAAAAAAGTAAATCAAATTAGGTTAAGACTAAGGTTGCAAATAAGGTTGCAACCCTGTGGAAATCTCTTATTCTTTGATGCACAATTATTCATAATGTGATGCCAGCTCTCTACTGACAAGTGAAAAAACTGCAGGTATAGCAGCTCATTTTCAGCAGCGATATAAGGGCTAGTGGACCCAAGACATACTGACAGCTGCAGGGGGGAAGAGAGTGAGCAAAAATCATTGATTATAATATATGTCTTCATATTACTGTCCCACTTCCAATCAAATATTATTATTTTTAATTATAATTACCAGCAGTGACTGCAGTTGCTATAATAAAGATAATCACACAGTATGTTACATATTGCACCAAAAGTTCAGATCTTATGACATTTTTATCAGTCACATAGTGTCACATGCATTTGAAGTTTCTGTTGTACAGTATGGCTGCTTTCAATCAAGTGTTTTTTTGAGGACAGCAACTGATCTGACTTCTCACATGTGTATTAAATAAAATGTCCTCTCAACAAAGAGCTGCATTATAGATGTTAATATATTCAAACAATCAGCAGACTCCAGATGCAGGAGGTATGCACTGTATGCCGTCTGTTTCTGTTTAGCCTCCCCTCTGAAGTACAGTCCTCCACGCCGCTCTAGTCTCCATGCAGCTCAGCTACTCCTGTACTTAATATTCACGTTCTGTGGCCATTGTTAAACCGGTGGATGAAACTGTGTGTGGGCCTGAAAAAGTTTAATCTCACACCAGAAGACTTTTCGTTTTTCATTGAGACTCAAACTGGAAAATCTGGAGTTTCCACATAAAAATCACAAGGCGGCAAAGTCTGCACCTGCTCTTTCCTGATGAACAGATTGACACCAGAAAGTATAACAAACTTAAGCTTTCTCAAGTAGAAATTGTATAATTTATAATATATTCTAATTAGCTCAATTGGCATAAATGATCAATTGCACTACTTCGGTTTTGTCATGTGAGCTTCACTTGGAAAAAAAAAGAATAAAGTAAAGATTTTACAAATGCACATAATTGATAACAATAGGCTGTTCTTCAACCAGGACAAAACTTGAAATAATTAAAAATAGTTTAATAAGAGGGAAAAATAATAAATCTGTCATCGTAATCTATATATGAATAACCTGTGTGACGTGATACACCACCTGCTGCAGACATACGTAAATGAACTGCAAAGTCCGGTTATAGAACCGAGAGATTAGGTTGTAAAACACTTTAAAAACAAGTAGAATAATTTTAATTTTAGCGCAAGGCACCACCGTCTACAGCAAGGTCCATTATTATATTATAAGTCAAGTATTGTTTGCATTAGTCAATGTAACATAATAATAATAATAATAATAATAATAATAATAATAATAATAATAATAATAATAATAATAATAATGTTGGTTTTAATTAAAATCTCTAAGACAACTAATCTCTAACAGAACAAATATATTAATATTACATAATAAGATAAGTTGTAGGTATAAGACGCACAAAGATATAAGAGCAAATTAATAGTTTCCTCATATGGAAACATTTAATAACGAAACTAAGAATGAAGTTTGTTTGAAGTAAAAGAAATATATTTATCTTATTGCTCATGTATGTTGTATGTCTAACACAACAGTCCAGAGATCTCAGTCGGGGGTTTTTTATCTGTCATGCATTTCTATTTTTTCTCTCCAAATAGCAGGATGATACATTCTCGTCAGTTGCTCGCCTATTTTGAGCCTCCTACTTCTCCCCAAAACACACACATTCAAGAACACACACATTCAAGAACACACACACACACACACACACACACACACACACACACACACACACACACACACACACACACACACACACACACACACACACACACACACACTATCCGAAATGTTGACTGCAGTAGGCCCTTTAGAATTGGGACACTTTAAAAGCATCCTGATCTTCACACATCATCTCACAGCCAAATAATCTAGTTTTTTATGAGCAGGTTTTACACAGCTAGTACATACATGCAGACTGACTAACTTTCCTGATTGCCTACCTTTTTCCTTTTTTCTCGGTGCCGTCAGTCAATGTCTTCAATAGAAGAACAGCAGGTGGCCCCTTTGTAAAAATCCCTTTTTTAATCAAACCTACCGGATGATCTGGACACAGGCAGACTTGGTTCGAGTCTTTGTGAGAAGGAAAGCTGCTCCGAGCTCTCTCTCTCTGCAGAGAAATGCACTGCACGGCGAATCTCTGCACAGTCTGAACATCTGCTCATTTCACGTGACTTTTTAAAAAATACTAACATCTGTTCTAAATAGGTTTCATTCTGTGCCTCTGCATCGTGTCAATTGCCAACTCCTGTCGTCTGAAAAAAAGGGAGAGGAAACTTATTTAAGGCTATTGCATTGCGTAAGATTTGGAAATTGTTTTAAAAACCTGAACTTTTGTGACATACATGTCATGAAAATACTACAACTTGCAAGTAGTACGCCTATGTATATTTAGCTGCATTAAATGAAAACCCTTAAATTGAAAAGTTTGCTGATCATTAGGCAAATGCCCAAAAGCTCTCAGTGAGAAAAGCCTCCATGTGGACCTACAGCTCATACCTGCGGCCTCCTTAAATTTCATAGACATCTGGGAATTCCATACATGCCTTGCAAGCCAATTATACACCTTCAAACGGGCTCACGCTTTGATTTGGACAGTGAGAAACACTTTCCCAGATCACTGAGATCAATCACACACAACGACAACAGTATGAAAGATTTATTTAGTGACAATAATCGGGAATACCTCTCAATGCTTCAGTGCGCTAACGCATTATCTATTATTTTATTATATGGGTCGAGTTGGAGAATTGCAAGATCTCGAGGGATTATTGCTAATACAGCAAGTAAAATCACCCCAATTGTGTTTTGGTTGTTGTGTTATATTTCATGATCATAAATTCACATTGCAGCCGTGTTTGTACTGCAATAAAAATGATTTAAAAAACGTTAGTTTGGTGTCTGCATTGAGAAAAATTCAGAAGTATACCCTAAAGTATCTGACATCTGGAGAGAGACTGTAACATGGGTCTAATAGCAGGTTGATATGACCTCGGTATCATTTATTTATTTATAGTGGTGAGTTCAGTCCTTAATCCAACTAACTGTACACAAATCCAGGAAAAGTGAAAGTGTGAGAGAAAAACACACCAGAGTACCAGGTAAGATTATGTTAATTTAATTAAAATTTATTTCTACTCTACACGTGATTTTTTTTATTTTAGTGATGTGTGAACACTGGCTTTCTCTTGAAATAGTTGTACTTTTAAATGGCGAGAGGGATTTATCAAATACTGTTCTTACTTTTTGGATGTGTGATTTAAAAAACCCCCACAAAGTGCATTTTCTCTAAAACTTTCACTGCAGCCAATAATAACTCCGTTTGTTTTCCCAAGTGACTGAAGCGATAGTGGAAGCTTTTATCATTAAATCTGATGTGAACTATAGTTCACTTAATACATGCATGCAGCTGTTTGTTGTCATTCCAATACGGAATTTAAGTTTTCCAGCCATAACAGTATTTTAATACTCAGCTGTTGTTGACATTTGTAGAAATTTCTTTACAATAGATTAACAACTTTTTAAAAAGGAAAGTCACAGGCAAATTGTCCATTGTCATTTTCTTTAATGCAAAAAAATATACAAACATTTACCAAAAAAATGATAATAAAAAATAGGAATGTATTTGTATTTCAGACAGAGGATCTATTCCTCAATGTAACACGTTTCAGCAATAAATAAATAAATGTATTCTGAAAATATTTTTTATGCACAGGTTCGATCCACAAAGTCAGCCTGCAGTAATAATGTGAGCTTCACCACCAGTTGAGTCTCACACACGCACACACACATAAAACTAAAACTGAGACTTCCATGCACTTTGACCTCCACTGAAATAAGTCCAAAGGCATGTATTCAAAAAAAATATTTTCAAAGAAAACATGATATTTTCAACATTCTTCGTCAACAACATGAAACCACATCAGAAGGGTGTGTATGTGTGAAGATAACACACGGATGCAAGTCCCCATCGGGCCTTAGCAAAATGCAAAAAAAAGAAAGATCCCCAGAGCCTCTGTCGTCTTTGGTTTAAATAGAGTGATCCCATGTATCCAGCATTGGACTCCAGATTTGTCCCGTCAGAACTTGATAATCAGCAGTCACCTGTAGGTCAGACAAGGGGTAAATTGTCACTAAATTGTGCAGAAAAGTACAGAAGCAGAAAAAAAATAAAACAGGTTTAGTGTTGTGGGACCATTTTGGTTGTATTAGAGATCAGGACAGCCATTAAAAACATTTTCTGATGTGTTGTTTTTCCACATTTTAAGTCTTGGATCATGCATTTTCGTTGGAAAAGTAAGCGTACCATTTTGGGCATAATTTCTCCAGATGTTAGTGAGATGTTGACATGGACCAAGCGCCCTCCATCCTCCACACAGAGAAGGCATAGCTCAGCCTCTCATGCGCCACATAACTACAACTTGACATTTTGGAGTCCAGCTCGTCGCTCTGCAACACCTGGTAGAGGAAGTCGATGTATCTGGATGCAAGTTTTAGGGTCTGTATTTTGCTGAGTTTGTCCGAGGGCAAAGTGGGAATAATTTTCCGCAAAGATGTGAACGCCTCGTTGAGAGATTGGGTCCTCTGGCGCTCCCGGACGTTGGCCATGACCCGCTGCGTCTGGAGATCCTCGAAAGACTGGGGGCTGCTGCTGCTGGACTTCTTCCCTCTTTTCCCAGGGGTAGGGCTATCTGAGTCCTCCCCGTTTTTCCTGCTCGGTCTCCTCTTCCTCCCACATCTCTTCGGCTGTATGTCCAGCTCCCCCTCGCTGTTGCTCAGGCTGTCCACAGGAGAGCCAGGGGGGCTGCTCGACTCTTCCCCCATATTTTCCTCAGACATCTCCACTTGAGTATATGGCAGCCAGAATGTGTCCAAAAAATAATTTCCCTCTCATGAAGTCAACAGACAAGTCCACCTGTAGGTCTCTCTGGCTCTGAAGACACCAAAGTATCCATAGATGGATCTCTGGGAGGACAAGCCTTCTCTGATACTTGAGAAACTTAGGCAGTTCTTATAGGCTGCATGGCGCAAACTTTTTGGGGAGGGACAGGATTGGCCAAGAAGATGAATTACGTGAGGCGAGGGGTGGGCGCATAAAAGGAACAATCACAAAAGCTCTTCATAGAAAGTCAGTGAAGTGCTGCTATTTCACGTCACTGTTATTATAAAAGCATACTAGTCATCATGTTAATACGATTTCTTTTCTTTATATTAGATACTATTTCATTTTTCATCTAATAGGTTAATTCAAGTGAGGGGGAAACTATAAGTAAATTACCTCATTATTCATATGCAAAAAAAGGACGTTGAAAGGAAATCACATTGAAATAACAAGCAAATAGAATATAAATTAATATATTGTAACAACTTTGTTTTCCCTGCAGGGCCAAGCACAAACCGTGCGTCTTTTTATGCATTTATCCATCCATTGGCGTATAAATGAAACACTTTGTCACTACTGCTATATGTTTTCTATAATCTCCAGTGATTGTATAGGCTTGAAAAATGTATTATGCAACCTTGGCACATCTTTGTAGCTCTAACCCACATGGATTTTGGATTTATGTTTCCATCCAGTCTTACTTAAACCAAGTTAGATCAAAGGACTTTCATATAGGCACCATATGATCCCAATCTGGCATTTTTTACATTCATCCAGTACTGCAAATTTTCTTTTTCTTTTCCTTGAAAGACTGCTATATGCTCTAATTATATTCCCCACAAGATAGCATGTTTTTTGTACACTCTAATATACCAAAAAAGTATGTATGTATGCATGTATGTATGTATGTATACTACTTTAAATATCTTTGTTAATCCATAAAACAATATTAGATATGATTCCTGTGAATTTGGTTGATTGATCAGAGCCCCTGTTGAATCCAGTCCAGGATGAAATGAAGGCAGCTCTGTGCAGAAGGCCCTCTAGTATTTACAAGGATTGTGATACAATATCCATCTTGTTTAGTGGAGGATTACTTTGTTTAGGTTGAGAAGGCTTGTGGTCCACAGGAGCAGCATCTGGTTCAGGAAACAGGGGGGCAGTCAGGGTCAGAGGTCACAACACCAGCGAACATCCATTTACATCTTCATGGAGGCCTGAGAGTGAAGTATTGTTCCAGGGGAAACCTCAGGGTACCAACAATACACAGGGTTGTTTAAGTGTGATGTGAGCTGTTTCTATTTCATTTAAAAGTTTCAGATTCAACTGAAGAGATGGACACATTTATTATATTTTCCAACTCAAAAAATATCCTACAACGTAAATATGAAAGCATAGAACTAAAGATAATGATGTTTGTCACCAGAGAGAGTAGCTCAAGCCTTTTCAAGGTGAGTGTACCTGTCTGGCGGCCCTGTCCATGGTACTGATCCCAGCATATACACTTTCTACCTGCTTCCCCTCACAGGTAAAAACAGGATGTGTTTTATATTTCATGCAGTGTTTAAATAAAGGATTAACTTTCCACATAAATAGTATTTAGTATTTTTGGTGTATTCTTGTCATTATTAGGTAGCAATATAAGAGAAAATGTGGGAACATTACATATAACAAATGTCCCATTTTCCTTTACCTGCTCTGTTATTGTTGCTAATTTTTTTTGTTTTTTAAAAAAGTTAGCCTAGTTTTTTTTTTTTAACAACAAAGTTTTAATTGTGCAAATAAAAACAGTAAAAAAGTATCTAATCCAGCTAGATTTGAACCAGTGAGGTTGTTATTGCATGGCCAGCATTTTAGACCTAATCTAATTCACCAGGACACTATTATGATATTCTATAAAAAATATATACATACAGAATTTAGACCCACTCTACATTTACATTTCTTGGCAGATTGCTCTGTAGAGTTCAGCTCTTTGCTGCTGAAGTGACTCTGAGAAAACACAGCTGCTTCTCGGGAATATGATGTCATCGCAGGACATCTCCTCCAGTGTTGATCTTTAATAAAGACAAAACCTTCATCAGTCAGTTACAGACTGTC
The DNA here is from genome assembly GCF_963691925.1 of Scomber scombrus. NCBI lineage: Eukaryota > Metazoa > Chordata > Actinopteri > Scombriformes > Scombridae > Scomber > Scomber scombrus. Next base: position 15,496,877 of record NC_084976.1, on the reverse strand, counting down.
AGGACCGGACAATTACCAGTGCATGAGGAGGAGATAAACAGATTGTTTTTCGGTGTGATTCACTGTACTGTGCTGTCCACTAGGCCTGCAGTGATGGCAAATTGCATGGCCAGCACATATAGATGAAGAAAGCCTTTGTCCTTATCAATGAGCAGTGAGTGGGTGTTTTGATAAAGTCAAGTGTATATTACTGACTCATGCAACTTGACACACCGGTCATGAGTGACCCCAGAGCGTCATTAAGCACCCCTCCCAAAGGTCACATCAAGGCAGACACAACTCAGGCTCTCACTCACTAAGTCTGAGCCAGATCCAGATCCACAGAGACCTGTCTATTTTCTCTGTTCGAGCTTTGGAAGGCAGTGTTTCTCTATCAGCCTACTCATATCTATTGAAATAACAAACCACAGTCCTCCACATGTACGAGGCTCCCACAATTGACAGTGATATTCATGTTCACTCCATTAAAGCTGCGACCGCAACGGGTCCAGTGCCAGCTCTGCCAAGATGGATCAACTGCACGGGATGAGAAAAGACAGGAATGCGTTTCTTCAAAGAGCAGATAGCCTCTAATCAACCCTCGGGACTAACAAGGTCAAACAGCATGGTTGGATGACAGCATTTTTCCTCAGCAATAGTCTCAAAATGTCCCATTCAGGGGAGAAATCCAGACATCATATCGAGCGGGTGGTTCTGATAACGGTGGTCTAGTGGTGGTGAGAGAGGATTTGGGGTGTTGAATCAGGAGGTGGGGATGAAAACAGGCCTTTAGAAGCTGTCTGGAAACATAGGAGCCAGGATTCCTGAACTTAGCTGTAAAAGAAAGCCTTCGATGTTGTGGGTTTTAATCGTGGTTCAAGTCAAGTATTCTTGTAGCAGAGCACAATTTAACTTTGTCTGAGAAAGCTGACTTGCCCATTCCTGCAGTCACGTAAGATCTTATCTTACAAAATGTGTTGGTTTTTATTAAACGTTAGATGCTGCTATTGTCTAAGAATAAATGCACATGTGTATAAACGTGCATGTGTGTGTGTGTGTGTAATAGATGTTAAAACTATTCATGTCATCCTAATGACTCTGTGGGATGTCAGACAGCTCTACCGCACAATGACACCTTATTAGCCACTAAGAACCAACAAACCTCCAGTATGTTTTCACAGCTTGGAAGCTTGGGGTGATGTGGGGTCTGTGGAAGAACTGGCATCTCAGCAGTATAATCTGTGTTTAAGACACACACACACACACACACACACACACACACACACACACACACACACACACACACACACACACACACACACACACACACACACACACACACACACACACACACACACACACACACACACACACACACACACAAAACAAACACAGGCCTTCCTCTAAGGGTTTAAGAAAGAGTTTCATGGGTCTGACTTTGCTCACAAAACAACAACACGTATTGATGAAAAACATAAGCATGGGGTATCACTGATTTTTGCATTTAACAATAACAAGCCTCACTCATCTGTTGCTGTGACGACTATAAGATCAGTGTCAGCCCCTTTTTTTTGTTCCCTTGCCACTGCTAAAACTTAAACCTCAAGACCATTCAGCCATGCCTTCTGCTGCCTATAAAGCGTGCTGCCATCCAGCAGACCACACACACGTTCACCCAGGCTGCTGCTGCTGCATGAAGACCAGTGCACTGACCCATGCAATGAAAATGTGAGGTCAGAGAGTTACAGTAGCTTTATCATATTTTGGCTGGACAGGAGCTATTGAGGTTAGAGTACTGTGTTTATGTATAGCTTATAAGGAAATGTGTTTGTTTTGGTTGAGCAACAAACCAGAACTAATGCAGTTAAGACAACAATCCTGCAATATCCTCCATGAAGGCGATTTCTGCCATCACCATCAATACAATAGACTATTGTCTGTGGTGCTGACAACACTGATGAATAACATTCATGAAATTCAACAGCAGTGTGTCTTTCCAAAAACACATCCCCTTTTACTCTTGACAATCAGATTTTATTGGAACGGGTTTTAGTTTTTTTTGCTGATGAAATAGTCCCAACGAAAATTTCCTGCCATGTATATAAAATGTAAAAAGAGTTACAGATTCTATATAGTTTAATTTTTGGATGTACAGTAAATGTTCAAGTTCACAGTTTTTTAAGTCTTGAAACAACAGTCATGCATCCATATGAGCATTAAAACAGGTTTTTCTTGCCGTAATCATTCCTCCTGTTCCTGTGATGTAAAAATCCCGTCCTATTGAGCATACGTTGTGAGTGACGGGGGACAAAACTCCACATTCCTTTTTCATGGCAAAAATGCATTCAAAAGTTGATCGATACTAATATGAGGCTTCAGCAGTCAGTGTTAGTAAAATATATTAAAATAAAGTGGATCGGTTCCAAAGTTTCAGTCTTTTTAGTAAGTCACTACAAAGACAATACATTGAAAATATATATTCATTAGATTCATTTGGATGCCTGAAACTTCAACTAAACTTTTAAAATACATTATTGCACAGAATGAAGGCTGTGGAGTTTTTCCCCCATCACAGGAGGAATTATTACAGTGAGCAAAATGTCTTCCAATATTCATTTGGGTGCCTGACTGTTGTTCTAAGATCCTTTAAAGCTGAAAATCAGCACCTTAGCCTCAGAGTTACTGTTTTATTTCAAACCCAATGTGTATTGTGTAGTAAATCATTTTACCTTTTAATTGAGTATTTCAAAGATTTCATGCATTACATGTGTTCAAAAAAGTCAACTCTTTACAGTTACACAGGCAACTCATGATGCCGCTTTAAAACGTTCCTACAGAGCACTTGCATTAAATGATTGCAAATAATTTTCAAAAAAGCACACTAACCACCAAGTGTTTTGCATTTGAATGCTGGGTAACAATCACAAACACATGAAAAAAATTAAGTATTCTCATACACTACTGTCATGTTTTGATGAGCTTGTTCTTCTTTTATTCATTGTTTAATGTATAGAGTGCAATTAACAGGATGACTTGATGAATACCACCATTTGGTTTGAATATCATGTTCACATTATGATATATTCAAAAAGAACAACCATTTGGGAACATGAGAGCAGGGTCTTGATCCTTAGCTGTGGTTTAAAGCCCAGTGAAATAACCCTGGTAGAGCACATGTTGGAGAGCAGTGTAACATGCCATGTCACATAGACTCATGCAAGTGATGAGCATAATGTCAGTGGCCCCGGTGTGGGTCTTATTTCTAACCACAAGTGCAGCGAGGAGTCCCACCACAGTCCCTATTAATAAGGACTGTGAGAAGAGAGGAGGTCAAACAGAGTGCTCCAGCTGCACATGAGGATGAATAGCATACAGGGGGATGATGGGCAGAGGTGTGGGGGCGGGGTGCGAGGACCTGGGGAGAGATCAGGACAGAGGAGGGTCTCCGATCCTCTGCCAAAACAACACAGGAGCAGTGTGGAGGATCATGCCAGCTGCTTATGTTAGCTTGGAGATAGATATTAAGAAATTTCATAACTTTGCCATTCCACACTCGTCCTATCAAATTTTATTCAGCTGGCTTTCGAGCCAACAAGCACAGCCCACAATAAATTCAAAGACACTCAAACAACCTTTGCAGGCAATTTTAAATTATGTGAGGTAGTAACGACACTTACTCTCCTCTGAACTGCAGCTGTGTTCCCATCTCCCCCAGATTTCTGCTCACCTCTGTTCCTCCCTGTGTGTCAGTTAGAGGCGACCTCCTCCTCCTCCTCAGTCAGACCAATCTGTCAGGACACAATAGGCTACCTCTCCAGCTATGTTGTTTTTGGAATGGGAACCCTTCAGCCCCGCTTGTTCTCCCTCTTGGTCGACAGAAATTAGCCAAGAAGACACTCTTTGACGGATTTATCTCCCCTCCCTGAGCTCAGCTGACTGTAGACTTTTGCGCTATTGCTCTTGGGGTAGGCCCATTGTTTACTTTTACTCATCATTGAGGAAGTTGTGTGATCATGGTCACCCAGTTGGGGATCTCCTCAAGATGTGAAGTCATTCCGCTTGATTATCACCTTCCAAGCTGGAAGAGCATGAGCAAAAAGAAGTCTATAGTTACTTAGAGTTCATTTTTCGCTTCCATTTTCATCAATATAATCATCTTTAAAGAATCTCTCTCTCAGCGCAGTCATGACAGAGTGAAGGTGAATTCAGACACCGAGAGCTCAAGTCTGTCAAAGACATTACTTGCTGTTGTGAAGTGTAGACACCTGCAGCTTACGGCTGTTCTCACCATCTGTTGGCCACTCTGAAAGTAATGGCAGTTAACAGGAATGTGTCTGTATTTTATGATTAAAGCAGCAGTGGTTGCAGTGAAAACTAAGTATTATCCTAAATGTTTCCCTTATGTTTGGTACGTCTAAAGGCATTCAGATTGAATATTTTATCCATAATACCTGTAGTTAAAAGACCTGAGAGCCAAAGATGAATACAGTTGGTTGTCGTAAGAATGGTGCAAACACTTCTCAAGAATTAAAGTGATTACTAGAGACCAAATATTGAAGTGCTCATTATCACAATGTTGTGCTACAACTTTTAACATTCCTATCTCTCATTCACAACCCCCCTCCACCTGGTTTTTAGATTATTGACTGTCACGGTTGGTACATCAGCTCTGTCAGCAGACACGCTCTCTTCCACTCCTCCACGCCATCAAGGCACACCTGACAAAACTTTTTACGCCAAGATAGGATGTGGTCACATCAACAAAGATAAACCCATCTACAAACAGAATGGAATTAAAGAAAGACTTTTCCATCATTCCTCTGACAGCAAAGTAATCTCAGTAAATCAGGTCCTTTGTTGTGGTCTGAGGTGCAGATGCGGATGTTTATCAAAAAGCACTTGGTTTATTTGTATGCTCCAATCTTCTTTTATCACAGTGTTCTGCCATGACGAAACTCAGCTTCTCTAAGGTTTGTCAATGGAAAAAGTGAGAGTCAGAGCAAAGTGAGGTGTCAGGGATGTGGATGGTGATTACTCACAAAGTCGGTCCAGACACTGCCAAACATTTCAGGTTGTTTTTTTCCCCCTCTGAGTCATTTGGTAACAGAGCTTCCTCCTTCCCAGCGGTGGTCATGAGAAGAGGCTCCAAGCAGGCTGTTAGTCAGGAGAAAGGCATTGAACTCTGGGCAACAATCAACACCTTGTTGTAACACACACCACAAATTCTATCTGCTAAAACTACAAAAATACAACCCAATAGTAATTTACAAAACTACAACAATATATGTATTTTTTGTCATATGAATTTGCAGAAAGGGTGAAAAGTAACATCCAGTATTCCAACAATTTTGTTGTCTGATTTCATTGCTGCATCATGCATTAGAATAGTCTGTAAATGCAATTGATTGAAAAACCTGTTTCAGTGTAGAAAGACATTTGATTTATTGCAGTTGTTGGACCTGAATCAAGTCAAGAAATATTTGACTTAGAGCCAGCATTTTGCTCTAGGTGTGCTCTTGTGATCGAGTTTTACTTTTCTTAACATATATGGAACCCAACTTCATTGCAGGTTACCACTTTCAGCATTTAATCCTTTACTGAGTATCTAAAACAGCGGTGATGAATGAAGTGCAGCCATAGAAACTGTAAACCCCTGTTCTTTTTTCTAATTGCTTAACCTTCTCTGCTGTCACATCATCTATTACTAAATTATTAGGGTGCAATATGAAAGGGGGGTGGGTGGGGGTTGGTAGGAGTCACCACCACTACCTTTGCAGCATTCATAAATCACCAAGCTAATAAATTGAAAGCTAAATGACTTCTTGCCCTCAACATATATCACAGAGGCAAACCAAATGAAGCCTTATATACCCTGGAGGACAGAGGAATGCTTCTGTTCATAACAATGATTTGTGGATGGCTCTCATAGCTGTTGGCTTCAAAAATCACAGTCAAACTGTTTGGACTCCAAGCATGCTGACCCACAGCATTGTGTTTATGTATCAGACTTATATTAGCCGTTTTATTAGGAAAAAAAAATACTAAAGAAAAGCATCCAAAATATCACAGTTATCTTAATTTACTCCATTAATTTTACTAGAGATTAATATACTCTAAATATATACCAAAATGCTCCTGAAAAATCTAGCAATGTGGTCATTTACTTAATTTACATGACCAGCATTTATGATATGAGACACTCAGAAGTTCAAGAAAATATGCTTGTATTTCTGTTCTATTCAATCATTTCATTATTTTTAAAAAACAAATACGAGGACAAGACTTTTAAGTTATCTCTTCACTGTGTTGGTGCTTGCTGGCAGCAACACATCAGCATTAACTTAATTGGCAATATGGGAAAGCACTCAACACCGATGCAACGGCGCCACCCACTGGATTACATATGTCATAATGTCTGTGATGCTTTGTGATGGTTTCTGTTTTGGTCTGCAATTAAAAATACTTGGTATGATATTACAGAATTACCTTTGAGGGCTTTTGAATATTAAGGATTTTTGGTCAAAATAGCAGCACATGCTGATTAAATAACTATGAATTCAGGCAAACTGAAAACAAAGACTTTTGCATTGAAAATATTATGTTATCTAAGTGTGATTATTTTAATGATAATATGTTAAGGAGTTAACCGGAGAAGAGCAGCCATGTGTAGCAACACAAATCATGTAATCAATTTGTGTCAGTGTTACTGGGAAAACACTACTGTAGGCTGTTTTAGGAGGACGGGAAGCATATGCATCACTGTAATAGGATGAAGCATGGTCAACATCATCCAAATTTCAGTAATGGACAAAGTTTTCTTTGGCAGGATAAGAGCCAAATAAAACAGCAATTTCAGTGTTTTTCCCCTCATAGAGAAAATAAAATCTTGCCAACCTCTCCTTAATCCCACCTGGATCACCACAGCAGACTGAGCAACTGAGATGAGCTTTGTTTGTGAGGTCTCACCCTGTCCATCGTTGTGATGAAGACGAGGACAAATATAGTTCGCCTTACAGAGAACCACTGTGCACTTTTAGAAATGAAATCTGCGGTGAGAAATTTCTGTGTAAGGAGAAGCCGGATAATACACGTGAAACAAATGTTAAACAAACATGGCCTATCTTTGTACTTAGCAGAACAGCATCTTGGATGAGTGCCTGCTTCAGTCTCTTTATTGGAATGTTAATGCTGCAGTCAAGGGACGTTTATGAGAGTGTGCAGGTCTGAGAACATTTTCAGTGTCACATTTTATCCTCCACAGAGACCAAAGGCACTTCAACGTGTATTTTTCCTTAATACAGTAAAATATTCACTGTTGATGCAGCATCATTGACAAGGAATAATGTGTTAATGTGTTATGAGGAGCAGCAGTGGCCCATGTTAGCACAGAGCTCTGAGTGAATCTGGAGAAGCTGTAGACATAATCACATGAGATGACTGTGATGTTTATTTACTGGTTTGACCACATAGGTTCAATCTGTCAAGAGCTGCAAAGAAAGATGCTACAGTGAGCCCTTGTACCCACTGTGTGAAGAAAAGGTATGGCAAAGAAGTATTAAAGTAGGATGTGTGAATAAGTCTAAAAGTGTTGTGGTACAGGGTTCATTTTTGTGGTGCACATTTTCTGGTTCACAGATGGGGTAAAGACTGGAAAACTCCATGAAAGCAAATTAATTCTCTCCTCATGTGCAATTGAATCTTTCAGAACAAAAATGTCCACAATTGTCACAAAAGCCAATGACAAAAGAAAATGTGTAAAAGCATTTTACACAACCATAATCACAACACCTGATGGAAAATAACATGTTACAAAAATGACTTTTTCTTTGTAGAAAGTGAACAGCAATTTTACACTGATCAGAAGTACTTCATAGTCCTTCGAATTTGGAAGGCCAGTTTTGCACTCAAAATGCAAGAAGTTAATAGGAGGCAGTCAGGCTTGTTCAATGACTAAAAAAGTGATTTATTATTTACTCCAACCAGTGTAACCAAAACAAATGTCTAAAAAAGTAAATCAAACTTATTTTAACTGACTCAACTTAGGAAAACTCAAATTTGGGCATAATCACACAACTAGATGACCTTTCTCTCTCCCGTTAAATAGGACCTCCAATCTATCTAGGCAGAACCATATTTCTCGCAGGGGTGTCTCTTCCTTTATACCAACAACTAGTATATGATAATGTCACTTGTAGTGGTAAACACAACTCATCAAAAAGAGAGAAAAAAAAGTTCAAATCACAGACATTTTAAACAAAACATTTACCTTGATAAAAATAAATCCCTCCATACTTGGTCCAGCCCATGACATCACAGGTGATGTCAGCGAGAGTTTAAAACCAGGAAGTGGTTGGGTGTCTCTTCTTTTGTCTCCTGAGGAAAGGTGGTTATGGTAAGTAGCAAAGCAAGCTAACGTACAACTCATTAAACTCAGGACTTAAAACAATAAGTGAACTTAAATACTTGTCTTGATTAACCAGAAATGCAGATGTAAATATAACACACGCACTAAAAAAAACCCTTAAAAAAACAAAACACCAACAACACAAACATCTCAGTGTAGTTTGTGAAAGCAGTGCTATAGAAAGAACTGTTTTACTGGCTAAACAAACAAATGCTAAGTATGGTAAGAAATATCAAAGTGTAACAGGGACAAATGGTGTGGTCTCATCCACTTTGCCACAAGGCTGTACAAGCATAAAACGCATTTACAACATCCCTATGAGTTAAGTGTAAAATATATAATCTCATCACTCAGCACATACATTCCCAGTATTGCTTTAAATGATCTATAAATAACATATATAGCAGGAGGTGGAATATGTTCTAGCTTACAAAGTATAGAGCTTCAGAAAGCCAGCAATATTCATAATAATAAACTGCTATCTGCACTCACATACTGCTGCTATAAAAGGCTCCCAAAACAAAAGTAGTCACATTTCATTAGTCACACAGTTAAACGCCTCGCTGCATCCGAAAAAAAGGGGACCTAATAAGGCAGTGTCCATTTTTAAATTGGGTGCCTCAGTCAGACTCATTTGTTTCTCTCATTTCACTGTAACATTACTGCTTCAGCCCTTTCCTGCTATGGCAAAAGCAAAGTTTACTTACAGTTTTTTTATATAATAATATAAACAACTACACCATGCCATTTTCACTGACAATACTGTAATACTGTATGTTGAAAGCTACCATGACAATGTTCAGTATTTAATGAGTAATGTTTGGCTCGCCAGCTCATTGTTCATCCGTGTAAACGCATGTTTGTCTGTCATGAGTCATAAGTCTGTGTCAGAGCAGTAACTGACTCTGAACAGAGCATACATCCTCTGAAATAACCTTCACCTTTGTCCTGTCTGTCATAGAGGGTGGAGTGAGCCCAGAGCAACTCACTTCATGTCAGAGAGAGTTCATTATTCTGGTTCCCCGATGTGGTGGGTTTCTGCTCTATTAAAGGCTTTGGATATATTACTGTAATTTGTTTCCATTTCATGTTTCAGTGGCTGGGCTTCCTTTACATTTCAGGAAAAATGACAAAATCACATTCATCTTAAAAGTTTTTGCTGTAATCTGAAAATTGTTGTATTGCACCAAATTATGAGGTACTGTTCCCAGGTTTTTCTTTACTTACTGCCAAAGACATGACACAATTCTGGCTGACCAGGATGTAAAAGAGGTATTAACTTGTAATAAAAGAAAGAAGGATGTGACCACTCTGCCTCATGAATGTTTATACAAAATGTGAAAAAATATAACAACTCTTGAGTTATGTGCAAATAACTTTATCTTCTCATTATACTGCAGATGTCTGGCTTCTTAAAGGATACTTAGTCCACATATTCACATCAAACACAATGTGTCATATCACATTTTGACCTTGACATTCTTTCAAATGTCTTTCATGCAAATAAAAGAAAAAAAATCCTTCACTGTTTATCACTGGCCTTCAGAATAGTTTTAGGCCTTCAAGTAACTTTACACAATCACACTTGGAGATTGAATCAGCTCACTCTTTTGCCTGATACCGTTTTCCTGACTTGATTTACTTTTCCCAGGGTGCATTCAGTCAGCCAAAGTAAAGTCAGCTCAGCAGTCTGTTTGATAGTGAACCAGCACACAATGCTCTCAACCGAAACTAGCTTAAGCAAACAGAGAGAGGGAAATGCAAACAGTCAGAGAAAATCAGAGGGAAAACACCGCAGGGAAAGTCATTTGTTTCACTGGTCTGATTTAATTCTACCAAAATGGGAAAATTGCAAAATGCAAACTCTCATATTAATGTAACAGGGGACGTTAAATATCAGACACTTTAAATTACCAATACAGCCGTATTTGTCATTGTCTGCTCTTGAATTGGCTTCTAAGTATTTGCCATTTTACTAAAACATGTTATATAGTTTACTGGAGCTAATATTTATTCATATATCGTGCAACACATCTCTGTTTTGGTATCAAAGGTATCAATTGTAAATTTAGGTAACAGAAGACATAGAGTAATGCACTCTAAACACTGAAGTTTCCATTTGGCAAATAAAAACATGATCAAATGACATTACAGTGAATATGATTAAAATTGTATACATCACAAACATATCTAGTTTGTACACATCTAAAATATCACATAACAGTATAAAAATATGAAATACACTAATATTCAAGGCAACAATAGTTTATGACATTAGTTGTAATATATCTACAGTTTGCTGGCATCAAGAAACGTATTAACCTTATTTCACTTTGGTAGAGCATTCTCATTTTTAGCACACAAATCTACACATAAGTTAGTGCACTGCAACCCTTTTTAAGTCTGCAGCAGTGTTCACATTTATTGGTTTCCTGAACACACCACTCACCTGCTTACAGATACAGAAAACTTTCCACTCCCACTGATGCAATTATAATAAGATTAAATGGTGATGAGGATCATAATAAAAGAAACTGAATATAGTCTAAGTCTAAGTTTGAGCAGCCAAATAATTAAAAATCTATGTGGATACATGAAAAATCAGAAAGAGAACATTCAATGTGATATGCTGTATTAATAATTAATATTAGCCTACTTTAAAACAGTAAAGAGATGTTTAAAAAAAAAGAAGAAGATACAATGCTTTAGATTATTGATACCCAGTTTATTACTACTGTAAGTTTAGGTTTAAATTTCTTCAAAAGCTGAAAATGATCTACCAAAATGAAATTTTGCTTTAAAGGATAGTTTCACAATTTTTCCAAATTGTCCTAAAAGACAAGTCAGGTGTCCAAATGAACAGTGACATGTTTTTCTTGATGTGATCTTTCCTGTTCATACTAGCAATTAAGAGATACCTTTATAATGCCCTTTAAATGCAAGTGATGGGAGACTAAATCTATAGTCCTCCTGCTCAAAAATGTATTTAAGTTTGTTTGAATCTTAGACTTTGGCCATCCAAATTAGTCAAATAAAGTCAATATCATTCAAAGTTTGTCTTTTTAGTGCCACATTCTCTCTTTTTGTTGCAATCCTTCCACCGCAGCTGAAGAGGAAAACACTGTCCATAGAGACACAAAGAGGGAATATTTTGGAAGACTGTAACTGTTGAAGATGTGCACTTTATTTAACTGACTCAGACAGCTGACGCTTCATATTATCTTAAGATAAACTTTTAAATACACTTTAGCTCAAAACGAGGACTGTGAATTTTGGTGGGAATCTTGTAGTTTGAACAAAAGGAATGATTGAAACAAGGAAAACCTGTTTCATGGCTCTTATTGGCACCTGACTCGTGTTTTAAGATAGACTTGAAAACCTGTCAACCTGTCCTTAAATGTTTTGTCACATTTTCAGACAAATGACAAACTGCACTTCTTTTCCTCTGTTTTCAAGTTGAAGTGTAATTCCTTCACATCTCGAGAATGGTGAGAACATATGGTATGGTACAGTGCAAGTACCAGATGTAATTTTCTTCTAATCCTTTGTATAAAGTATGAGCAACAAATCACAGCTATATGACAACAAAAAAGAGCTACATCACATCTTCATCAAAACTGTATTGCTGTGTACAAAAACCTGCCACTCTGTTTCCCCAAGTGCGTGAAGGCTGTTTTCATCACTAGAGTGCGAAGCGTCTAGGTTTTTGGGTATGCAGAGGCTCGGAAGATATCGAGACAGTTCACAGTGATGAGGGCACCAGTCAGATGCCTCCACTGTCTTGTGGCAGGGTTTTTCATTTTGTCTAGAATCAGGTGGAGATCCTGGATCATGTCCCTGTAGCTGTCTCCATAACGCAGACTCCAGGAGTACAGGAAGTCATAGGCAGGTTTCCACATTGACTGAAACAACAGAGGAAATACAGAGTTCATTTTTTAGAATAAAGTGTTCATAAAACACTTCCTGTATAAATTCATAATGTTAGCGAAATTAAAGTAAACTTACCTGAGCACCCACTTCTCCACTCTTTCCTCGGTGTGGTGCCTCATAGCCAGCTATCTGTGTGCTGGTGAGTTTTCCAGTCTTCTCAGCGAGCTCCCGCCATCGAATCCCCAGCTCCACAGCAGTGGACAGGATGACTGTGGTCTGAATCAGCTGGGCCACAAGATTCACAGAGTCCATCTTTAACAGACCCTTAGAGGATGAGCAAATAGATAGACTGTCACATAACCATTGAAAGCACAAGAAGACAAGAAGCAAAACAGCGTATATGTGTGAGGTTTGTGGAGATATCTACGTTGAAAAAAATTACCAGAAAGCATTTTCCAAATGTTTACAGTCTCCCAGAAATCTAACATTAAAACTATCGGAATTCAAACATGTATTTTCTCAACTTACAACCATGAGCTCATGTAGAAACTTCTTCCTGCTCTTCTCAGTGTGGCAGTCTTCCTTCAGCTTCTCCAGCACACAGGCCACCTTATCAGCTTCAGTTTCAGCGTGCCGCCGTGTGATGCTGTCCAGTGATAGGTTGCGGTAGCCTAAGGCGTCAGCAAAACCTCTCCAGCTGGTTATGTGCTCAGTGACACGTGTCTGGATGGCGGAGTACATGTAAGTAAGCTTCTTGAAGGGCAGTGTCATGTTGTCCAAGAGCACCTCTGTGGTGATCCGAATACCGGTGAAGTCAATCACCTGGTCTCTGGTTATGACCTTGATGTTTTTGCAGTGAACCAAACCAGTCCTGCCACGGAGGAATCCGATATACCACTCCTTTACCTTTGAATTGCCCACTGACCTGACAGTCTCCCTGGATAGGAGAGCCACTGTATCTCCCTTGAAGTACTCCAGGAGATATTCCACGCGTGGCTGACGGAGAACTGACTTTAGGGCTACGCCGTACCACGGTATGTTCACAGGTCTGTCCATAAATTTGAGTAAGCCTGGAACACTTTCCTCAGGAATCGGTGAGTTTCTTGCCTTTTCAATTCGCTTTTCTATCTGCCTTGGCACTCGCTTTTCAGATCTGATGGGTGCTGCAGGAGGGGAAGACACCTGGAAATGTGTGACAGTTGCAGTTTTAGATTCCCTCACTTGTAGATCTAATTTAAAAGGAGTCATCTCTGCATTGCCAGCACAAGACAATGCAACCGGTAAATGTAAAACTGTCCCTATTTTGAGTTGACTTTGCCTCACTTCTTTCAGTTTGTCCTCAGGTTTGATTTTAAACATGGCACCTGCCACGCTGATAGCAACATGCAGGTCATTCACTTCATCAGGTTTAAACTGATGTGTTCCCCAGAGCTGCAGCACAAGTGGAGGCAGGTTTTTGTTTCCTCTGCAGATATCTGAAAAAGGAAGCTTTGGTGGAACGTTCTCATGACAGCAGACCACTATTACGACCTTAAAAGATGGATGGATGTACCTGGGACCATAAACTGCTACTGTGATTTGGCGGTCAAGGTAATCCCAGACTGATGTAGCAGGGGCCTGGATGGCAGATGCCTCTGCAACTGCAATCACATAAAAATGTGTCTTCAGGTCCTGGAGCTTCATTTGCATCATGTTTTTGTAAATGTAACAGTCGTTCACTCTGAGATAAGGTCCCTCTCTTTTGTTGGACACCAGCCCGACCACAGTGGTCATCACCTGACTTAAAGGGTCACTCTTCACCTCTCCTGACAGCTTCATCTCCATAGAGATGTATTCCTTTATGTTGATGTTGCTGAGGACCACTTCCACAAGTGGACTCATGGTTGTCATGTAGTTGTTGTTAAGTCCAGGAGGAGGGTCTAGCATTGCTTTCAGAGTAACTTCCTGGACGTCCCCAGGAACAACATGGCCTTCAGGGAAGTGGATGCTAATTTCTGACTCTGGTAACTGAACAGAGCCTCCACTGTTGCCAATTTTGCAGATTACATGAAAGTCAGTAGCTTGAGTCTGAGCCCACCCAGGGCTCTGGCTCATCAGATTTAAGTCCAGGCATGAGCGGGTTAACTGCCTGTGGCTCAGCCAGGCCATCTTATAGGCCTCTCTGTCATCTTTTAGCCACTCAAAATCTGGGTTCAGGACTGGCTGGGGCGGTCTGAAGCTGTTCTCCCGTTTTGGCACCTTTCTCTCCAGATCATCCAGAATGTCTGAAGCACTCCTCCATCTCCCGGATCTGTTGCTGACTTTGTGTTTGTTTTCCAAAAAGTTCCCCACATTGCCTTCATCTGAAGATGTGCTACTGGTGTCATCGTTATTTGTGCCCAGATGTTTCTCATTGTCCTGTTTTGTATTAGATCTGTTGGAAATATGTTTGTCTGTGCTGCTGTGTACAATGTCATCTAAAAAAGGATTAGATCCAGACAGTTTGTTCCAAAAGGGATTTTTAGTCTGAGACTCATGTGCAACTTCTGGCTGTAAAAGTGGCCACTCGGAGTTCTGTGGGATTCTTGACACGTATCCACCTAGAAGATAGTAGAATTTTCTCAGGATGTCTATTTAATAAGCATGTTTTCAAATTTGAACATATTGCTTATGTTTCTATAAGAGGATTTTACCGTTCAGGTTGTTGCTGGTTGAGGTATTATCGTCCAGGTCAATCAGCGTCCCTTCAGATCTGCTCCGCATGAGACTCCCAACACGACGGAAGGACCTTTCTCTTCCGGCTGCCATATTTTCATCTGTTAAACATAAAAAAGATATTTTTTAAATTTCTTGTATCTTTTCCTCTCACTATGGCTGATCTAAAAAGCCTAACATTACCCCTTAAACAATGCAATCAGGGGTCCTGTATACAAATTATCCAGCTTATTGATGTCACTCACATTATCTAAAGATGAAATTTTAAGCCGATTAACTGATTAGTTAATCTATTCATTGTTTAAGTCATTTTTAGCAGATACATGCTACAGTGTTTCACACTGTGAAATGCTTTGACATATGACAGCTCCAAACACAATAAATGGCCTGCAAGTAAAGCTACTGTTCTGCCTCAACCAGCTTTTTTTTTTAGCACAGTGAGCCTCAGGCTTTGTGCAGGGCTTCAGCCTGCTACAGCAAACTGTTCCAAAATGTGGAATAAAGCCTGAACTCTTCAGACTGTCACTTGTTTGCGTAAAAACACACTACCCATTCATGACTTGTCACAGTGAGTCAGTCATTAATTATGTGTTTTCTTTAGGCCACTGCACAAAAACAGGTTGGTCTTGTCAAGCCAATGACACAGTAGCCGGCTCTCTCAGCGCTTCTTGCTATGATCAAAGTGCAGTGCCACAAAGTAAAAATGTCTATTCTGACGAGATACTGTATGGCAGGCTTACTTTGAATACAGTGTACTGAATTTCCTGTACTAGAGTTAATTTACCAAATACACCATTCTGACAGTAATCTTGTCCATGTTTCTGTTTCTATGTGTAGATTTAATCTGATGAAATACTTGTAAATAAATCCGGCATTCATTAATAATCCAGATTACACAATTAACACCCAACAGCGCAGATTTGAGATATAAAATCTCACAGCTTCAGCTTCATTAACCAGGGCTACAACAGCCTTACTGACAGGTATCAGTGTCAGCGTCTCAACAGGTGGGTAGGCAGCAGTAGTTACATATTAATTACGCATTACCTATACATACAAATTCCTATTATTACAAATCGAAAAGAAAAACAATCAAATACGCGACAAAGAAAAGTTTGATCTCACCGTTGGCATGAGATGTTTGTAGTTTTGCTCCGGCCAAACCTCTATTATCATTTACGCTTATTTTCTAGGGCGTATCTGTGAGTGCTGGTCCTCTCATGTTACAGCTCTTTATTCTGTTTGCTCTCAGACACGGCGCATTTTGGGACTGGAAGTTTAAAACGATCCAGGAGCGCCGGCGAAGGAGTGGCCTGTAGATGGTTAGGTCACTACAATTCCCACAATGCAGCTCTGTATTTACGCATGAGACTTACAACACCTGAAACTGAGCGATACTTGCGTTTTCGACAGGACCGATAAGCATGTTAAAGGGTATCTGTCATCGAGGTTGAATGCTACTCAGTTGACAGTGGAGACACATAAGAAACAAGGTTAATTCATACAGCAAGCATCTGGCCTGAAGATTAGTAGTTTTTCAAATATATTTACCAGGGCAGCAACAATTATTTTTATCATTGATTATTCGGTATATTATTTTCTCGATTATTTAGTTACTAGATCTATAAAATGTAGGAAAATTGTGAAAAATGTCAATCAACTTTCCTGAAGTCCAAGAAAACGTTCTCAAATGTCTTTTTTTCTTTCTTTTTTGCCAAGCAACACTTCACAATCCAAAATTAAACAGTTTTATATCATAGAAGACTAAAGAAACCAGAAAATATTCACATTCAAGAAGCTGGAATCCGATTGTTGGAACATTGTTCTTTATAAAATTACTCAAGACGATTAATTATTTAATTTTCTGATAATTGCTCTAATATTTCAGCCCTGATTCAGGTGCTGCAGTGATGTGTATGCAGGATGTTACTAAGATGGAAATTATGAAAATAAGGCCAAGTGTGCCCGTGCACTGTTTCTCATATTGTCATTAATTTGGTAAAATATGCTTATTTCAGTGGGAAACAGTGTTATATTGATTTTACTTTGGGCCATTATCACTGCTGTTTTGAGTGACTATAGATCAAAGTCATCATGGCTAAGAGGTTAATCTCATCAAGGACACAAGTCATGTTATCTCATTGAACAGGTTATACACATTTACTGTGATGAATCCCTGAATAGATCACCAATTTAGACTGTAGGATTGTTATTTAAAGTAAATTAATATACAAATATATAGAGATAAACCACTACAACTAAAGTAAAAACTTAACAAGTGTAGAAACAAACTTTATGAATGTAACTTTTCTTTGCTGATGAAGGTCTGTACAGTTGAAATGTCACTTCAGTTTTGTTGTCAACACAGTTCTGCAGACTTTGGCATCCAACACCAGAGTGTTCAAGGAATGCAGTTAAGTACTCTTGAGTAGATTATGAATGTTGATTTTTTATGTAGCAAATGTGGCCTTTGGCTGCAGCAGCCTGGAGTAAGAAAACATTCCCTTCTGTAGAGGTTAAAATGCTCTTTTTAACATGTAATTGAGCATAAAACCTCTTAAATGTTTAAATGTATTATTTTGTGTTTTGTAGTTCCATGTGTCACTCTTTTGCCTTTTATCATTTGTTGTGATCCTGAGCTGTGCATATTGGTGTTAACTTCTTGCTATACATATTAAACAAAGCTAATGTGCATACCCTCTATATTTCAACAGAACACAATTTCTGTGTTCTGTTGAAATTGTGTTCAACAGAACACAATTTCAATAATTTTACTCTTAGCACTGGGTCTGATGTATTAAGTATCTGAAACAGAAGAAGCTGTAGTTTTGTGAGCAAATTCTGCTCCCTTGTGGCTGTTTTTGAGAAAAGCAATGATACAGCTAGCAAAAATGAATTGATACTACTAAAAAAGTATTACTTGTGTATTCAAACCTTGATATAGCTTATTCCTCTGTACCTCAAACTTCCATTGTCAATTTATAATCAAAATTACATACATGGTGCATTTACTCCTGTTTGACTAATGTTTGCTAAATATTAGTGGTGTCCAGCTGTTTCAGGAAATTATTGAGCCTTTAAAAACCTGGGAACCCATAGATTTGGATTGAGGTTCCACAGACAGGGAAAAGTCAAGTAAATCCAGGCTCATTTTGACATTTCACAGTAGGAAAAGTACAGGTAAACAATAAGGGTAACAAAGGCTGAATTATATTGTCATGATATGAATAGAACATAAATGTCGTTATTAATTGCACCTGTGCATTTCTTGCTGTGACAAGTAAAAATGTCTGCTGTGAAAAAGGTCTATTACCAATGTTAAGATGTATATATCATTTTGCACACTTTTCAATTTACTGCACATACGATACTTTTAAAATGTTTGATTCAGGTGAAAGTAACAATGCCAGTATGGACTGTGAACAAAAAAGATCCATATCATTATTTATTATTTCACGGTAATAAAGCAATTATTAAGCTCTATTAATACATATTGCAATTGATGCAACAACAATATAACTATATACATTTTCCTAAAAAAATTAAACTTTTTACAAAGCCTGCCAATTTGAGTTGTTCCATGACAATCAATGACTCAAATTTTGGTGGTTTTCCTGTGATTTGAAGGCTATTATGTTCCTTTTTTAGGCTGTGCAAATTTTGCGCAACATTTTTTAAACTCCCTGAATATTAAAATGCATCATCATCAAGTAAAGAACTAGACTGCTTCTATGGGAAGTTGGCATGTTGTAGATAATATAATGTGTTTTAGACATTAAGCAAGCAAATTGAATTTAAGTCTCAAAGTTAGAGATGGGTATCGTATATTTTTTAACCACTTGGTGGAGCCATTTCTCTACCATTCATGTGATCAGACATGTCCGTGTTATTCTAAAATGAGAAGGTTAGTCTATGTTGTATCTGTTTATTTCAATTTTCAACAATGTAGCAAGTGAGGCCCTGTCTGTTTATAACAAAGCAGAATTATTGGGAAATCTGGGTGGCAATTTGAACTGTGGTTGTTTTTAAAAAGCCAGAATAAAATGATAAGCTGCCAAACACACACCAGAAGGTAGAAGACCGGCACAAGCTCAGCCTCAGCAACAATGGGACATTTTGATGACCAAACAGGTCTGTATCTCTTTTATTATGCAGCAGAAACATATTGTAAAAGTGTTGCCACGTCAATGTCATTCATAGTGGTTGAAAGGGTTGGCTAAATCTGTTTTAGACATTTGGTCACAAATAACACTATCCTACTTTACTATAGGATGTTTTTTCAGGGCTTACCTGCTGGTAGGTCACTTGGCTGCCATCATGTGTGTGGAAACCATTTGGATGGGTTGTATCACAGAGTGTGGTGGCATGCTGCCAAAGGAGAAAAATGTTTTTTTGGTGTCTTTTGTTAAAAGAGCTCCCTAACATGGTTGTTTTCAGATAGAGAAGTAGTTCATTTCAATCCTGTACGCTTATGTATTTCATCGGTTATACATGATTTGATAGTGGCTATAAGTCTGTGAAACCAGCAGAGCTTCTCATGTTAAGTTTAATCTGTAGGTATTCCACTCAGTTAGACAGGTGAAACACCACCTGTGACATAAATGAATGTAAATTGCTAAAAGCATTGTATAAGGGCACCCCTGTCACTGTCACAGCAATTACTGTTAATTATTTTGACTAACCTCTGAGTCCCATCAAATTGCCTTTCCCGGGAGATTGGTTGGTTTGATGACAATGACAGTGCGGTTGGTGGCTTTAACCACAAAATGGGCCACAGATGCATCATTGACGAGAGGTGTTACCACCACACTGTGATTTGCCGGTTGAGCTTGAAAACCTGATATATCTCATCAGATCAATAGATGCTGGCATTTCCATGCAGCCTCAGTCAAGACTGCGATTCTGCTTAAACTCAATTAAATTAGAATACAAATTCGAAATCACTGATAAAACTATGATTTTCCAAGGCATTGCTTTAATGTTTCTATCACCCATTGTAGGATAACATTTCTTTTTCCTGATGTCTAGGTTACTGGACCCAGTCTCTGATGTTACCTGTTATTGTGGCCTTCATCCATGGTTGGCAGTTCACCCTCCTCATCCTGGCGTTTGTGTGTTTCCTCACTGAGGCCAACTTCATTCAAATGCAGCCAGCGGCAGGACATTCCTCTGGGGACCAGGTGATGCTGCAACAGTCTGGGGAAGTGTTAAAAATCTGAATGTACACTCAGAGACATCCGGACACTGCTCCATTTTAATGATTACTAAAAGACTTTGTATGTTTTACCTTCTTTCAATGGTTTGTGGCTAGTTTGAATACACCACATCAGTAAAAGACATATCACTGCACATACATTAGTTTATGGTTAAATGAGTAACATCAAATTAACCGAAAAACTGTAGGTCTGTGTTTTCCATTTCTCAATCTATCCCACACTTTCACTAATACAGTCTTCTTCCATCCAGTTCCTGGTTCACTCTTTAACAGATTTTTTTTTTTTTTTTGGGCTAAATCTTTAATAAATCTGTAGGAAATATATTACCTTGTATGCCAAACTTCATGCAAAAGAGAAAAATCTAGTTTTGTTTCACAGTTGATCTTATGCTCTTTTTTGCCACTGACTTCATCAAAACAAATATGGCAACAGAATTTTCAACAGAATATCTGAGAAATTATTGTTTTTCTGGCAGCACATTAAGAACTGTGTTGCAATTTAAATGTATCCCTAACCTGATCCTAAATGTAAGTTTTGTCAAAGTCCTTCTGCAGATGGTTACATTTTGTTGGTGGGTTTAGACATTATGAACCTGAAGGTTTGGCTTCACTCTGAACTTCCTCTCCTGTCCTTTCAGGGGAAGACAGAATAGCCTAAAAAGAAGGAGCAAACCACCACTTCATGCCCCTGCAAGTGTTTGTGCACTTGTACGTTTCAGTGATTGTAAGAAACATATAAAGAGCATGGAATTGCAAAATAGACATCAAATGTAAATGTTCAATATATCATATTTGTTTCAGGTCAATACAGTGGTTGGAGACTGTGGGTGACGGAGGCAGAGAGCTCTGATGAGATCTAATGTATTGCCTACTGAAGAGGCCACCGATATGCAGTGATAAGATGAGTGACTTGTGAGTATTTTTACTGTAATGGCTAATTTACTCTTTTTTTACTTGTTGGAACACATCATCCGTAATGCAGCAGATCAGGTTTCTGAGCTCTCATGAATTTATATTTCCAGATTGTGCAGCAGCCTGGAATCATGTCCATCAAAACCCAACCTGCATTACAGCACATTGTCTCTGTACTCTCCAAAATCAGATGTGACTCAAGAAGGTCATATGGGTGAACTGACTCTTGATAACCTTATAAATGTCCCTTATTGTTGCACTTATATACATCTTATGATGTAAAAACACACAGCAGGGATAGTCTTACATTTTCATCTCTGACTCGCATTTGCTGAACTGCTGCAGTCAAATTGGTTTGAGGCAACGTAACTGAAAGAAAGTGTGCTAAAATAATTTACAATAATTCTTCTCAGTACTCAAAACTGAAACATCAAAACTTCAAGTCCCAAATTGTTCAGACTGTAGATTGAATCAATGTTGTGCGTAATATATCTGATAGTTTAATGGAGAGGCGCTAGATGGCGCTACGAAGCTGTGAAAGCAGAAGTTTGGAGATAGCTGGCTGCAGTTTTCACTTCACAGTGATCCCAAGATCCAGAAAATAAATGAAAAATATGTTAAATGATGGAGATGATTTTATCCATTCTTATATTTTCTTTCTAACATAGTTAACATGATAAATTGTGTGTCAGTCTGCACACTATCAGTACCATGTAAAACCGACTGCGTCATCATGTGCGGTAAGACCACATAAAACAATTTTAAAAATAGAGGAAAACAGAAGAAAACTGTGGTTATCCTGATTATTAGTTGTAATTGACAGAAATTCCAGTGTTTCCAATCTGCGTGCATAAAGGATAAATGCCTAATTATGACTTTTTATCCACAGGATATTAAATCCAATAAGAAATACACATTATTTCAAAAGATTGTCAATTTTCAATAAGCTGTTATTAAATAAATGCATTTAAATTTGCTCTTAAAGCCTACTGATAATCTTGAATTTTAATAATAGTAAAAAGATTTAGTCTTCATACTTCAACTTCATATCAAATCAACTTGAGCCCAGCCGAAAGCAGAACAAGACTTCTCTTTTCTTAAATTATTACATTATTTTATATATTTACAGACTACTGCCGATAATGTGAGCATTTTTCTGTACATACTTTGCCTATTGCGCATTTATCAAGAGCATTATTATAAAAGAACAAAAGTTGTGTGTGTTTTGGCAGAATGTCCGCAGAGCGCAAGAAGCTTACAGATAAGAAACACTTCTCAAATATGTTTATGTATTTTCATAAATTAATGAACAAATACGAAACATAAAATTTACAGCATATACGTTTAGAAATGTAGTTAATTACTTCATATTTACCATCCGAGTGGCTATTAAGTACAAATAATGGTGGTTTAACACAGTTAGGCTGCTCGGCCTCAAAAGTTTTCATTTTCATGTTCAAGAGTAAAACACAGAGGGAGAAAAATGTAAGTTCCAGTGTTTTTTTCCTTTTGTTATTTTTAAAGTATACACAACATTTTTTTTACTGTTCAATTTAATTATTGTACTGTAGGATAATTTCTGTGTGAGGCCTTGATGATGCTGCAGGTCATTTTCTCAGTCTGCCCTGAAGAAAAACCACCAACAGTCCCACTGAGATCATGTCTGCATTATTTCACATCATGAAAAACATGTGTTATGATATAAAATAATCCATTTTAACGCAGTTTAATCATTTCAAACATTCTGGTCTACCGTTCAAAAAAAATATCGACTCAACAATCAAACAAACTGAGTCGATCAACTGCTTCTGAATTCATACCGACTTTATTGAGTGGCTTACATAAAAAGCCATTCTCGGAGAGGGGGAAAAAATATCATTGTAAAATTAAAATCACTTTTACAACATGCGTACTTAAATTAAATGAGTGGATGAACAGTAAATGATTTCAAAACCTTACAAATAAATTCAAAGTGCGCATAATCATAGACCCCCTAAATACAAGAAAACTGGTGGTTAAATATAACTCCCCACAATACATTTCATATCATGTCAAAGAAAAATCCAAGTACATTTCCGTATATTTTCAAATATTTACTAGAGTCCATATACAACTAGAAATACCTATACAAAATCGTCTCCTGGACAAATACATTACTCACCTTTACATTGGGCTGTAATTATTCTAACCTACATTTCTCGTTATTTACAACACAGCGAAGTGAAGTGTAAGCAACCTCGACTGGCCTACTTACAAACTTGGCTTGGCGGTACATACTGTGCTGTGGAGTGAATAGCAATATGTGATATAAACCTACAACTGCACCTCCATTAACACACGGTTGATGGGATCAAACAGATATTACGAAACTCCATCCCATATCTTACCATACTCTACAAGTATTTGTTCCTACTGAGCAGTCCATCCAAAAATCAACAATTTCTCCTGCCCGATAATAAAGTGCCAGAGTTTGGTCGTGAACAATATGTATGACAGCAGTAGCACAACTTTTCAGGCCCTAATTTTTCACAGCAGTGTTCACTATCTTTTACGTGTGATACCCTGGGAAATAAAACATTAAGGGTATTCGGGATCAGGCTGCAAAAAAGTTTGCCCGGTTCCAGTGTGCCCACAATAACTTGATTACACGTTCACACCGCAGATGTATTAATGAGAGGTTTCTGATGGTACAACTATGAAATTATGCAATTAGTAGTCTTAAACACTTGAAAAAGTCAAAGAAATGTAGCCTACAGGCCTATTTTCTCATTAAATGACAACACTCGTGATGAAGCATTGCGCATACACTGAAGTATGTCCACTTTCATGTCCTCACCGGACAATTCCCTCACAACACTTTGCTGTTGTTGTTCACAGTTTTAGCTTCACTGAGCCAATTAGAGGCCGTTCATGCCTACTCCCTGGGTGGACTCAGGTGGGTGCAACAGGTCGGGGGAATGGCACGGAGGGCTTCCCGGTGCGCTGTGCTCGCTGTCGGTATCACTCCCCCTCTTTCCTCCGCTGCCCCCGGAGCCAGAGCCGGCGGATCCCCCGGCGCTGTGAGTTTTTACGTGTTTACTCAGGTGATCGCTACGCATAAATCTCTTGTTGCACACCGGACAGGCGAATCTTTTCTCCCCGGTGTGTGTGCGTAAATGTCGCTGGAGCTCGTCGGAACGCGTGAACCTCTTCCCGCAAAAGAGCCAGTTGCACACAAACGGTCTCTCGCCGGTGTGCCACCTCAAATGCGCCTTTAGGTGCGACGTTTTCCCGTAAACCTTCCCACAGCCGGGGATGTGACAGCTGTGGAGACCTTTTCTCCGGAGGCTGGCGCCCGCCGGTCCCAGTCTCTCCGCCTCCTGGCAGTTTGGACAGTCGCAGGTGGCTCTGCCCGAGTACCGCCGGGCTGATGACCTCGGGGACCCCGCTAAAGATGTAGGAGGACCCCCGGAGAGCATAGTCCCCCCTGCCCCGGTTAATGGAGAGGGGCTTGTGTCCGGATAAGAGGATAACACCGGTTTGAAGCCGTCCATCAGGTGCTGGCCGGTTGTCAACAGGTGTGGAGAGGGGCTTGTACTGAACGCAGAGTGACTTAAACTCGAGTAATCAGAATTATATCCGCCAAGAGGAGAGTGCAAGGAAGTCTGGAGTCCACCGGAATGTAAGGACGTTTGTAGTGCTGCTCCATTAGGGTTTTGAACATCAATCCATCCCGCTCCCACATCCCACCACGCAGAGGCTCCAGTGGTTCCAACGTCTCCTGTGGGGATACCGGGATGAGACGATTTGAACCAGGACTCGTAGGGATGCGCAACGCTCATCCTGGGATAGATGCCCTGTAAACTGTCCACTGAGGTGTGCACCTTTGAGATGAAAACCGGCTGGTGGCTGGACTCTTGGGAGCTGTTCGAAACCGAGGCTTGGAAAACAGAATAATCGTTTCCAAAGTGTGAACTAGATGAGGTACCAGACGTGAGGGAAAAAGCACTGGATCCGGGGGAGCTGTTGGTGCCGAAAGAGTCCGAGATGCCGGATCCATTACGGGACACCCCGAAGCCGGACAGGCCCGATCCCAGGCTACAGCTGCTCGCAGCGGCTCTTTTCCACGGGTGGAAACCTTTCCCAAATGACGAGGAATTATCCGAAACTGTGGACGGTGAAGGGCTCGGACTCCCTATTTTGTTACATGTTGCAGCTAACATGGCTAAAGGAGTCGATCCTAACCTCGGCTCCTCCTGAAAAGACAAGAAAGGCTGTAAGTGACTGGTCAGTCAAACAAGTTTAACAGGTTCATTACGCACAGGGTTTTTAACATGCAGTTCAACTAGAAAGAGAAATTCACAGTAGTAAATTGTTTTCCCACATTATTTTTTGTAAGTTTGTAAATTACAGCAGTATTATCAACTTCCTACCTGGACAAACTGAAAGCAGACAAATGCGACAGACAGCGTTTACACATGCATGCCACACAGGACACCAAGGGAAACATGCGTGTTTTGAGCACCAGTACAAACTTCTATCCCGTCTACAGAGCTTCAGCTTTCTCATACGAACCGCTTGCTGAAAATATATCCAACGCACTGCCTTTGCTGCTACTTTGCGACCCCGATGTAAGTTTAATCCCCCTCTGCCGGACAATGACAAGAACTAATTAAACCAGTAAGAAAGTCCTTTTTAGACTCACCCCTAGAAGTGAAGTTGCCATCACACAAAAACACTGCCCTCCTCAGAGGATCTTTTTATATTTATGAATCAGAGCACTGTTTTTTTAGAGGTGTGCAATACAATGATGTGTTCCGCCCATTCTTCCACAATTGTAGGCTCCTCTCCGGCTTTGAAGTGCCGCTGTGACACGGGCGACCAATCAGCGGCTGCGTCCTGCCGCACTGCCACATACTACCGTGAGGTCATCAATAGAGCGCCTCAACCCCCCCTCCATCTCCACCCCCCACCTTACCATCCACCCACCCACCGCCCCCTCCATAATAATAAAAGACAGCGGAAGGAAGGTAAAGTTAAATGAGAGTGAATTAGGAAGGAGGAATTAGGGGGCCACTTATTGAAATTTTTACAGAACATCACATTCCATAAATTAAAAATAAGACGACGGCGGCCTGTGTGTGGTGATGTGAGCTGTGCTGGTAAATAAAAAGGATTACTAAAACTACCACCAAAACAACCAAACAGCCACTGTGATTCTGACAGTGAATTTAAACTTTTTTTTTTTTCTTATTTTCGACCCACTTCATGGTGCACCTTACTCTATTAGAAATTATCTAATCTTGAAAAAGTTTCATGTAAACTCTTTTCCACAAATATAAACTAAGTTAAAGTTTAAGTGGATCCGCTCCTTTACATTTATGCTTTAAAACGTTTTCAAGTATTTTAGGTTATTTTAAAAGAGCCCTTTTTCATCTTCTTCGTATTAGAAACTTCTGGCTCTGGCATAAATTACCCCGCATGATTTTTGCATGTTTTAACTTCTTAAGAGTTAATATACACAAACTATTACAGAAGACATAGAGGCTGCATTGTTCTGGTCGTGGACCTATATTACACCGTCTCAAACTTTCACATTACTGTAATTGTGCTCAATTATCTTGACAGTTTTGATTAAAGCTGGTAGGCAGATGATGCATTCCGGGGGAGGATTATTCATTTTATTATGCGCTGTATTAGTCTAAAACACGAGATGAAGGAGATGAAGATGAGAGGTCGATGTGGTTGACTTTAAAAATATTCTGCCTTGAAATTATAACATTCAAAATGCAAAATTTCCTACCTTCCTGCAGAGGTTATTGGCAATATAGATAATGTTGGTTATTTAACTGGGTTTATTTAAGTAAGTGATTGGACTCTATGTCTGGTAATATTGAATAAGTTCATCCCTTTTGCCCATTGACATTTTGGTTAAATCTATAGAGGAAGCTGCTGTTACATAATAAGAACTTGCAGGCAAAAACGTGTGTTGAACCCTGGCACTCTCTGTGGGCGCTATTAGCATGCAGTACGCACTGGAAGCATAAATTTCATTTGAATTTCAAATTTAATAACGCAGGAGGTTTTTAATCATCCGCAGTTTTATTTGTTTGATATTAACATGCTTATTGACCGGGTCTGTTGACCAGCTTGGTCATTACAGGACAGGGAAAAGTTAATTAAAACGACCAGGGATTATTCATCACATCATCTGCCTAACCGATGTCGCTTCCTTTATTACACAGCATGATAGATGGACTATCTGATTAATTCTTGTGTTTCTAGGATTGGACAACAGCTTTTTTGGGATTAATTTACACTGCTTTACCCCCAGGTGTATAAAAAAAATTGAAGGACTGAAAAAAAACTAAAACAGCCTAAATTATTTATATTTTTGCAGACTTTAAAAGACTCAAACAGACGCATCAACATTGTGCATGCAGTTATTTTTGTTGCATCTCAATTATTCATCTTATCACGTGTGTTATTTAGTTGCCAATATATACCAATATTTAGAAACAATTCTAACAATTTATCTGACATGTATTACAGGTGGAATTTAACATTTATCTATCCAAGTCATTCTTTACATGTCTGTGCGCTTATTCTCAGCATAAAGTCGCAAAGTACCAATTTAATTATTTTAGTGAAAAATATATTTTAAAGCAAGGACAGATTTTCATTCGGGGTAAAACAAACACACGCACACACATTCACTTAGCTTATTGACGTTGGAGAAAAGAAAGAAACTGTATCGATCAGTTTGCTGCTCATTCATTATTTTATTTCCGTCAAACAAACCAATCATACAAAGCTACCGAGAACCATAACAAGAGCGAGCATGATGCAGCAGTGTTTGATACGAATAAAATGTGACAAAGTAACAGGCGAGAAATAAAACCTACATACCGTGCAGCTCCGCTCCGCAGTGCATTGATTGACCCTCGACGTATGCTCTCAGCAGAGTAAAACACAACATCTCCTGCAGCCGGAGTGACTGTGGAGCATGCCTGATAAATCTTACACTGGTAATACAGTTAGGCATAACTTGGGAGCTGTTTCCTAACACGCTCCAAAATCCCTAACAGCTATATAACGACACAAATATATATTTTTTCCAGCATAATTCAACTTGATATTAGGATAAAACAGCTTATAAACTTGTGGTGAAATTGGTTTCCCCCTCTCTTCTTCTTCCTCTTAGAGGGGATGGCCGTTCATAATATTATGCGCAATAGTGATTTTACGCATTTGGAGAGCAAGGTATGGACTGCAGCTACAGGGGGACATGTTGGCCTCTAGTGACAAATTACCAAGTGATCATACCAGCAAGACTGATGTCAGAGGTCAGTGTGATAACTTCTCGACAGGAAACATCTTGCTGCTGATGCTACACGAGATATTTAATCCAGGTGCACTTCAAAACACGACAGTCTTATTTATTCTTAAAGCAGCACTTCTCCAAAAAAAAAAGAGGGAAAAAAAGTCTTTTGTTGCCTGTTGCGTTCAGCAGCTAGAGGGGTCGGTCCTAGTTCAGATGGTGTGCACAGGTTGTTCTTATCGCACGGCTGTAACTGTAAGCCGCATTGAACAGATGTCCCCATTGAAGGCTTTCTTCTCCTACACACATGGGCTATATTACCATCATGAAATCAAACTCAAAACCTGTCCCTTTCGCCACCATAATGACCGAGTTATTCTGGGCCGCTGAGCACGAACAAAGTGTGTTCAATATTGCGTGCTCCAGAATCACTCCGCTTAGAGCACCCGGAGAAAGGAGTCAAGCCATAGATGCAGAACTATACTTTAATGTGAAGATTTACAAAGCAACTCCATAATCTAGAGGTCCTTCCTATAAATGATCTTTCAGGAGGAAAACCGAAGGTAATCACTTGTGGTTTTCCACAGCAATTAGAGGACCGCTGTGGCTCAGGCAGTATAGCCATAATTACTCTATGTTTCTGCACAGTTATTTTAAAAATATAAATATATAGGGAACATTATGAAGACACTGGTATTAACTTGTAATATTTAAGAGGCAGATGATCCTTTAGTTAATTTAGTGCACTGTTATCATATTACAAGAAATAGATAGATGTGACTTTCTCTACAAAATGTGCAACTATATGCAGCAAAGTATGCAGAGCAGAGAGTTAGAGAGCAGGGTCTGTTGGTTGTTGTTTTCTCTATTCACCAGGAGGTTGGAAAGAGCAGATGTCCGTCTGCACTGTGAGCTGCCAAGTGGGTCCGGAGCAGGGCAGCCACAGACACAAGGGCCCAAATGGTGTGACAAAAGATGTGCAGGAAGCCCCTCTCCGCCTGGGTGAGCCACAGAGAGGGTCTCCCTCTCTGCCAGCCTGCAGGGACACTCTCAACACGAGCCAGAGTGATGGCAGCAAAGCCATGTGTTACTGGCTGGGACGCATGGTACACTAACACTCATATTCACACAAACATACACCGACCAGCCACAACATTGAAACTGCTGACAGGTGAAGTGAATAACATTGATTATCTTGTTACAATGGCACCTGTCAAGAGGTGGGATATATTAGGCAGCGACAGACAGTTCTTTAAGTTGATGTGTTGGAAAGCGACTTTGACAAGGGCCAAATTGTGATGTCTAGATCACCGGATCAGAGTATCTCTAAAATGCTGTTCCTGCAGGCTGTTAACGGTATGCAGTGGTCAGTAGCTACCTACCAAAAGTGCTCCAAGGAATGTATGTGGGGAGCAAAGGCTGGCCCATCTGGTCTAATCCCACAGAAAAGCTACTATAGCACAAATTGAGACCAGTCAAAGTGCCTATGTTGACCCCTGTCCACAGCCAAAAGCACCTACAACGTGAGCGTCAGAACGGGACAATGGGGCAATGGAAGAAGGTGGCCTGGCCTGATTAATCATGTTTTCTTTTACATCATGTGGGTGACTGAGTGCATGTGCATTATTTACAAAGAAAGCTGGTGGAGGTTGTGTAATGCGCTGATATAATGGTATAATGTTCTGCTGGGAAACCTTGGGTCCAGGCATTCATGTGGATGTTACTTTTATACGCACCACCTACCTAATATTGTTGCAGACCAAGTACACCCTTACATGTCAACAGTATTCCCTGCTTGCAGTGGCCTCTTTCAGCAGGATAATGCTACACTGCAAAAAATGTTCAGGAATGGTTTGAGGAACATGACAAAAAGTTCAAGGTGTTGCCCTGGCCTCCAAATTCTTTAGATCTCAATCCGATCAAGTATCTGTGGGATGTGCTGGAAAAACAAGTGAGATCCCACCTCGCAACTTACAGAGCTTAAAGGATCTATTGCTAATGTCTTGGTGCCATGTAACAGTGGACACCAGAGATCTTTTGAAATACATGCATCGACAAGTCAGAGCTTTTTTTGGGGCTTGAGGAGGACCTACATAATATTAGGCATGTGATTTTAACATTGTGGCTGATTGGTGTGGATACACATGCATGTGTAGGAATGTGCAAATATAGGCCAGTCTCATCCTATACCAGCATCAGCGCACACACACACCTGCACATTGTACTCGCCTTAAAACAAACAATACATATAGCCAGTCAGCTATTTTCAGGTTCGGTTTTATCTATCTATCTATCTATCTATCTATCTATCTATCTATCTATCTATCTATCTATCTATCTATCTATCTATCTATCTATCTATCTATCTATCTATCTATCTATCTATCTATCTATCTATCTATCTATCTATCTATCTATCTAGTTGTCCAACGGGGAGACATTGTGTCATTTTTGCCCATGAGGTCATGAAAAGTGGGTGAAGAGGCCCTGAAAGTGTTCCAAGCACAGGTGTACCGCATGGCCTGCACTGAAGGGGTTCACTGAACCATAAACAATGATATAAATGTCTGGCAAATAAAATGGCTAGTTAACAATCTTTTGACTGCTCTAACCTCTGAGCCTTTGTCGGGTATCGATCAGCCAGCTGTTCCTGGCTTTGTCTGGCAGGACGGGAGCCTCTGGTTCCTTCTGGGATGAATGGAGAGAGCCGCCAAAAAACTTTCTTCTTCCATTCAAGTTGTTTGTCTGAAAAGAAAATCTAAACCAGAAGCAGCTCCTCATCTCTAGTAACTCAAAATATATATATTTATTACACTCACATAAAATTTAATGGTAAAATCATCCCTTCAGGCTGTTTAAACGCTTTAATTTAAAGTTGCTTGTTATAGTTAACAACCCAAAGCTTTGGCTTCTTTGTTCACTGTTGCCATGTTGTTGGTTTGCATGGAAACCGTGTAAATGGTAATTTGGACGGGCATAATTTGTCTCCCTATATTAAGATAATTGTATGTTAAATAACGAACATCCTCAGATTTGCAGTGGGTGTCATATGATGGGTCTTGTCACGCAAATATGTCAAGACAGGGTGCTAATGATCTGTCTCAGCACTTGTCAATCAAAGCATGCTTGACACCATCAGTGAAATTCTCTGGCCGGGACTTTTTAGTCCAGGTTATATAGCAGCTGTCAGGGCTGCCTTCCTGCTACTTTAAGAGCCCACCACAGTCTGCCTGGATTATTTGCTCGTCTCTCACCAAAATATTGCTCATCTATTATCAGAATGATATTAGATAAATAATTTATTTGGGCATTTGTTGGGTAGCCTTGTTGGATGTTATTGTTGCATTTCCCAGGCCACTTGTTTGCTTGGCGGAGGTGATAGATTACAGTGTTTCAAACACAGGCTGTTTATGATAAACAGAGATAACAGTGTATTTTGCTGCCATTTGGCTTGACTGCATGCTACATCTGTGGGCCATGAGGTCTTCTTATTGACTTTCACTGAGCCCAACATTGCACTTTGTCAGTGTGAGCGGCAGTCTAAGAGACAGGCGGGCGAGGCAGTCATACAAAGTGAAGTACTTAGGATTAGCCCTGGCTCTTCAAGTTTCAGTAATTATCCTCCTGGAGGCATTCTTGCTGTGTTGGATAATAATGGAAGTCCGGGTGTACGCCTGTCACCTCTCAAGTGTGGGTGGAGGAAGCCTACGAGAGGCGCAAGACAGAGAAATGTTTGCTTTTCTGTTATGTCATCCAAAGGGCACAAGAGTAAGGCAAACTTGTATTGTTCACCCAGCGGAGAAACAGTCAACAACACAGATTTTCTTAACATGTGACACACAACCAGGAATCTTTTCAGCTGCGGATGTGATAATGAAACATGTTCTCCAAAGGTGATAATGTGTTTTGAGATCAAATGTAATTACCAAGTGTCAGGCATGTGTTTGTGATAAACAAATCTGTTAAAACACACAGTTGCATTATTTACTGAGAATGAGTACCATCTCATTGGCGTTGATTGCATTTACAGGCTGTACAAATATGTGATTCTTCTTTCTCCCCCCTGTCAGATATTTAGTATTTTTTCCCCCAATCCTGATGTTTTACCTCAGTTTATCTATTACTTCATCCTTAAAGTTTTACTCATGTTGCAATAATAGAAAGGTCCTTCTATCCAGCTGAGAAAACACAATGCTTTAATTAAGAGTCAGTCCGATTTCCCAGATGGGAGATTGTCTTCTTCCATTAACTTAGTTTATCATATAATAAAGAGGTTGCCTTGTCCTTCCCTACCCAGACAATTGGTTTTAATCAGCCAGCAGGCCTTTCATGGCTGATAATTTATGCTAAATTGACAAGGGTGGAGGATATCACAGAAAATCATTATGACAGGGCTCAGGTCACTGCTTGTCTCCATTTTGTTTTATCCTGTCCATTCAACTCATGGATGACAACAAAATTCAAAAATGGCAAATGAATGGGATGGAGAAAAAAACCCTTCTGTGACTGCTCATCTCCTCTCTTCAAAATAATAATTTTGAATAGAAATATGAGAATATGTTACACAGCGTGTGAAACTCTTGCAGTTAGAGTAGTGAAGTCATATGTTCATAAATAATACGAATAAACAACACAGACACAACAATGTTACAATTGAAAAAGATAAGATGTGAATTTGCAAAAAAACAGACATATCATAAGCATCAACAGGTTATTATTGTGATTTAAAAAAAAAAAAAAGCAATAATATAATGAAGTGTGTTTCTGAAATGAAGGCCTGTGTGAAAGAAAGAAACCCCCCCCCCCCCCCCCCCGCAAAACACAGCAACAGATTATTCCGGTGATTGCACAGTGGAGTGTAAGATGTCTGTTTTGACTTTGGCTTTTAAGTGCAGACTGTGCAAGTGTAAAAGTACAAATTGTGATATTTGAAGTAAAGAAGAGGTGGGGGAGAGGGGGGGGGGGGGGGGGGGGGGGGGGTTGTGTAGGATGAGCATGAGGAGGAAGCAGGGACACACTTCTCGCCTTGCAATTTAATCACTGTATACCCAGGGAAGTATTGACAGTTGTCCTGTGGAAGCTATTAAAGTTGCTGTCCAAGGTTAAATGAAATTGCAGTTTATCAAGGCAGCATTGAGAAAATAAGGGAATCTGTTCATGGCTGTTGATTAATGTGAAGCGTGATCAACACAAGGGGTTCATTAAGCTATACATCACCGGGGTAATTTAACATGTCATCGCGCCTGCTGTCGCTTCCCTTCACACGTTTAGTCCATAGTGTATGTTCTGTGTATACATGTGTTTGTGTTTGTGTGTGTGTGTGTGTTTATGAAATCAGATTTGCCTTCATGCCTTTGTGTTTACATGATCAAACCTCAAAAAATCCAGTTATGTCTGTAAATGAGACAGCATATCTCTCCAGAGACTGCCAAAAAAAATGAATCATTTGTGGTGTGTGAGGTTATAGTATAAACATGATAGATTTTCATTTATGTGCCAGTGTTCAATCAAGCTTCAGCCTGGAGGGGAACTCCTGAAGAATGAGGACAATTCCTTCCAAAAACATTATGTTATATAAAGTCAAATCAGACTTTAACAAGGCCCTCTTTTAATCCTGATCATCATCTCTTCTTATCTTTTCATCAGCGTTCTGTTCATCTCATCATGGAGCTGCTTTGATCACTTGTAGTTGCTCAGCAGCTGACGAGCATACATAGAGGTATGCTAATCAGGCCTGGGACCTGGAGCTGTGTTTTTTTTTTTTTTTGCCTGGTGGATTTGTTTACTGGTGAATAATTGATGGTGCTTGAGGGACAGGCGTGAGTCGGACATGAATCACGGGCGACATGGCTCATGATAAGGAGCTGAAAGTCGCCTGTAATTAAGCCGGGCACTAGAGACCAATTGTTTGTAGAATGATTTGGTCGGGGCTAATTGACACTAATTGTTTAATCAGATTTTCTTCCCCTTCATACTGCTAGCAAGTGTGTTCCACCAGCTCTTCATCCAACAATGCAGTGAAAGAAGCCCACACACTTGATATGAGATTGGTGAAGGGGCCAGAGATGAATGAAAATCTAGACGTCTAGTTATGATATCTCCTTAAATACTGCACAACTATCATGTTTAGATATAACACTGAGATTGTGCTTCCAAACCAAAACATAGTCCTGATATGTATCTACATGAATTGCACATATACATGTATTTTACCACAATATTTAATGTGGCATTCGACTCAACTGAAATCATAAGGGAATCTGACTTTTGAAGCACACAAGCAACAAACTTAAATATTTCAGTGCCATTATTATTGACATTTACAATTTTAACAGATGAAAAACAAATGATTGATTGCTCTCTGATAGTTATGAATGGTGACATCACCTAAAAGCATTTTTGGATGAAGAGGAGCTGATTGATTTTGTGAGCGCAGTTACCAGATACTGTTCTGTATCAGCAGCGGTGTTGATGAGCTGCTGAAAAGAGCAGATTTATGACATTTGGAGAAGGCTCGTAAATTAGCGCAGTAATACCCATGATCCTCCCACACAGGAACTGTCCTGTTCTGTGTACTTTTGCACAACAGCTGGTTTTGTACATAGCCGCAGCACAAACTAAATTACAATGTAGAACGTACCACCGGGAGGCTATTTTGGAAGAATGGCAGATAATTGTTTTTTTAATACCTGTAATGCTTTATGAGTTTGGGTCAGCATCAAAGCCACAAAAAAATGTGATGGCTCATACCCCAAAACCTGTTACAGTAGCATGACTTCTGACACTGATGTTAAAAAATGTTTATAATCAGTGATCATATCATTGTTGTGATACTGTGAAATGAGTGATAATTGGAATAATGCTGATAAGTGCTCTATAAATAAAAAGTATTATTATTATTATTATTATTATTATTATTATTATTATTATTATTATTATTATTATTATTATTATTATTATCATATTCAATTTTGCATTTTCCCATTCCATTTTACACTGATGTTTCAGTTCTTTAAAAAAATGTGAAATGCAATAAGGAGCTTATCAAATATATACAGGAAATACACCTAATATGCACATGCATAATGAACTGTATGTAAACAACTAATTGCACTGGCAGAACGCTTTATGGCAGTGTTTCATCATTAACGCTCGTCTCAGCAAAGAAATATAAGTTGAGGCCACAGCACATGCGAGGAGCTGTTTTTGTAAGATTAAATGATGAAGCGGAGCAGATAATTAGAGACAAGACTTCTTCTTCTCTATCTGATTAAATCCAGCAAGTCTGAGTAACGAGCTGGTGATAGGTGGAGCTGAACACATGAACATGAGATCTAACATCATTACATTTAACGGCAATTAAACTTGTAGCTTTTTTAATTAACACAAACTATGATGGGAAATTAATGGTTATTACTTGGGAGCCAGCAGAGGGGAACATTGGTTATCCCCTTATCTAATGCAATCCACACTGAGCAAGTGCAGAAAAAAACAAAAACAGGACTGTCCTGAAAGGTACCCATGCAGATGGTCATGATGTCAAGTTTAATGGGTCAATTCATCCAAATTACAAAATACATATTTTCTTGCTTAGTGGTATAGATATATTACAATAGTCATTGTAGATTTGGTGCAGTTCTTCAAGACAAATACATTGGATAAGTCCCATAGCTTATCTGATAGTCCACATAGAAGTGGACTTGCAATTTCACCAGATGCAGGGAATGATTATTAAAGGGTCAGTTCACCCACATTTCCAAAAACATATTTCATCACTTATTTCTGTTCTTTTTCTCTTGTCATGGAGATCATTTTGTTTTTGTTTTTCATTGTTTTGTGACATCCATCTCAGCCTCCACTCCAGTATAGTTGAGGTGAATGAAATTTAGTTTGTGATGCTCTTAGCATTGAAAAATGTTTAAAATATTCAGCAGGATCTCGTTTCTCCAAAAACAACAGTGCTCCTGTGGATAATCACCTGCTTCAGGTAGATAATGCACATAACATGTTGTCAACAACTTAATAGGGACTATTTCTTGGACAGAAAGCAGCTCCAATGAAAACTATCCACATAGCATTATGTGCATCATTTGCGATAAGAGGAGTGTTGTTTCTGGAAAAAGAAGGTCCTGCTAAATTTCTTAAATATTCTTTTTCAATGCTGTGAGTACCCAAAAGGAACGTATATGGAGCTCCATTGTATTTTAGTGGAAGCAGACATCTCAGAAATGGGTGTCTGATGTAGGATGTCGAAATCTAGGTAAATAAAACTAAACTGTCCATGTGGTTGGATAGTTGTTTTTGGTAATAAGAGTATCAATGAAACCAAAATGAACATTGTGTGGAATAAACATAAACAGCAGCATTGTTTTGATCCTCTGAAATTCACCTTAAGTTGACTGTTGTAATGGTATTGTTTTTTAGTATTGCACATTATTCACATTCCAATTAGCATTTATCTTGTCTGTGGCGCTTTTCAATAAAGTTTTCTGATTTATTGTGGAAGGCTGCCTTTACTTTGTGCTAATAATTGGATGCTATTGAAAGGATGAGTTTCATTGATTTTGTGGATGACTGGGAGCATTACTGGCCCAGACCATAGATTGTCAGCAAGGTCTGTGTTGAGCTGGGATCGATGCCGGTGAATCTTCCCCTATGGTTTTTATTTACTTCTGTCTCCATTGATTGAAACATGCAATAGTTCAGGGGCTATTATCACACTGACGCTAAGTTTCTCTGTCTCCCTATTGAAATAGCTCCCACTGTTCCTCTGCAATATCTCACTCCAGCAAGTGCTCCCATCTTTCCCTTTCTAACTAATGAGTTAAGAGTATTGCTATGACCTGTAAACATCAATCATGGAGAAAGAGGGAGACAGTGACTAACTGCACCAGCAGCAGAGGGACAAAATGAAATGAAAGTGTACAATAAAAGAAACATCCAACATGTTGTTTGCTGGAGAAACTGAAATAAATAACCCCAAAAACGAATCAAGATAATCATCAAATGAGCAGCAATGATTACTTAATTGTGCATTTATGGTAAATTATCTCATATAAATAGAAAGAACTTGAATTGTCTTATCAGTTTAATAGAGGATGACTAATAACACCCTTAGGCTCTGGCTGTATTAAAGAGGAGACAAAGAAACTGAAACTTTTTTTGTTCTCTCATTGTGAATTCAGTGGTGTGCTCTTAATCCAATTTAGTGCTCTCGGAGTCTGAAAAAAACCCCATGAATTTCTATTCAACTGTTAAAATTAAACTTTTTTTTTCAAAATGGATAACTTGCACAATCCGCCTTGTAGTGGCTGCCTCGGTAGATCGTTTCCACAATACAACATAGAGATGGTGCTGTGTAAGTGGCCCTTCCTGCGTTTACATATCTTATTTCCCGACAAGACAGCAGAAAAGGTCAGTGTCCTATCCAACTGGGACTCTCATGATTGAATGTAATCAGTATGTACTTGTTATTCTGAGTGCCGGGCCTTTCTTTTATTTGCTGGCCCAGAAGTTAATTTCCCTGGTGACCTTTGTGTAATAAAACAGTATTATCTGTTTCTGGAGCAACAACAGGGAAACAAATTAGCTACCTCAGCAGTGTTTTGTCACGAAAGGAGATCAGTTATAAGTTTATTTACTTTAATTAGATTAAGGGTGCAGTAAAGGCATGTGTCTGTGTGGGCATCATCCCTTGTCTCGTTGCATTATCTGATTGTCCCAGCCAGTGAATTGGACAATGGTTGTGCATTTTAATGATTGTTCACTTGATGCAGTCAAGGGAGACACTTGCATATATTGGAGAGGTGTTTTTATTTTGTGCACTTATTAGTACGTTTAAAAAAGATAAACTGAGCATATGCCAAATGCGCAGCTTAGACAAATTGTGAACACACAGACATTTAGAAGGAAATAAGCTGTCGATTTCTCACACTTCTGCACGAACTTATGTCACCTGATACTGAGGAATTCCTATAATCCTTCCCCTACTTTTAGTGGGAGTGACTCTTTTCCTTTTTAACCGGATCCCTTTATCATAAGTGCTTTTAAACAAGCTCAGATGAACACCTTACACTTTCTTCTTAAATATATAATCGACAATTTGCACCAAGACAGCTTCTACCATTAGTGAGAATGACAACAAAAGCATTAATTTGTGCTTTTTTAAAAACAAAACGAAAACAAAACAAAAAAACGTATTTCTTTTCTCTATTTGAAAAAGTGATAAATAATGGCTTAAAAGTTTTGTAAATTGTATTTACTTTTTTTTTCTTTCTACAAATCAGATTAAACAAAAGTCCTAACCACAAAACCAAGTAAGACTTATACTTCATTTTAAATATATCGCATAACAAGCTGTTGCAGTTTAGACTAAAGGTGAATATGAGAGGAGAGGCTGTGCGCTGTGGAGGCCAAAGTGAATGCAATGCTTTACTGACCCGAGGAATCTCTTTTATTATGGGCTCTTTGTGCCTCTCCCTCCGCTGCTCTGTCAGGCCATTCAGACCCAGTGGCAGCCACCTACATTATATCCTGGATAGGCAGGACATTCATGCCTTTTTAACCCATTGTCCTTCCCCCCGGGGTGAGGGCCCAGGGCGGGATGTGAGAACCCCAGGCTGGGTATTGTGTCCCTCTGCGCTCTTCACACACCCGGCGGGGGACTTCCTTTCTGGTGTCACCGAAACCTGTGTGGTGTAATCCGCAGCTCCCTGCTGAGCAGGATGGGAAGGTTATTAAAAGTGCCTCTAATGTCTCGTTAATAAATCGCTTCCATTTTCCGCTTCATTTCTAAGTAATCGCGTTGGGAGTGTGGATAGGAAGGAATGTGTACCCGTTCCCGTGTTTTCAGTATCAAAGCAGCATAAAAATTAGCATTTCTTTTTATTGTCAGCTACACGTATCACAGAAGCACGAGTACAGATCCATTAGAGATGTGACCCTCATATTAAAGATCAAGTGTCTGGACTGCTGCGTGACAGGGTCAACCTACAAGGTGTTGATGCTGCTGTGATTGCCCGAGGAGAGATATTTAAACATACTGAGCCCAGCCTAGAGGTTCGG
Organism: Scomber scombrus; assembly: GCF_963691925.1. Lineage (NCBI taxonomy): Eukaryota > Metazoa > Chordata > Actinopteri > Scombriformes > Scombridae > Scomber > Scomber scombrus. The sequence goes on along the minus strand of NC_084976.1, from coordinate 15,457,439 downwards.
GTTAATGGTGTCTTATACTGTGACCTGGTGGATGCTGCGTTTAGGTCTCCTCTGGGGGTAGCTCTATAAAGCAACAGAGGTCACTTCAGTTAGAGTGCTGCTGTGTTAAGAGGTTAGAGAGCAGAGGTCCCCACAGCGTGGTATCACAAGCACTCTCCATGATGCGTTAAGGATGCTGATGCCTCTGATTGCCACAGTGGGACCTGGAGGTGAGGTTAGGGATAGCTCAGGACTGCTGGGGTAATCCCATTAACTGTGACTCCTGTAGCCCTCTTTCCCAGTGTGTGAGAGAGCACCAAGGGAAAGAGACAGTGTCTGTGTGTGCGGGGGGTGACCCCAAAAGACATTAGCCTGCCCTACAGGTCAAAGGATAGACGAAATTAAAATACACGTGAATCATTCATCAAATATGAGCGTCTCTCCTGTTTTCTGCAGCCGCTTTGTGTGAGTAATTACCTGTCACAACTTGCAAGCTGCAAGTTTGTTAGCGGGGATCACATTCACCCATGTTTTCTCTTGAACCACTACCTTGTTTAATATCTTACTTTTAATCAGTTCTCTTTTCACTGATTTTTCTATTTTTGAATTTTCAACTTTTATGTTATTGCAAATAGATGCATAATTATTCTTGACTATCTATACTGTCACATGATATATATTTTGTTTATGAAGTAGTTTTCAAACTGCTTATTGTTTGACAGCTGGAAGTGGCTCAATCAATATGCAGGAATATGAGAGATCCCCTCAACAAAATCATGTTTGTCAGGTTCATGTGATGCTGCGGATCTTAGTCATTAGTTAGAGCACGAATAATCCCTAAGAATAAATAGTAACATGTCCAACAGGGCTCAGAGGGACACTGCTTGTCGTTGGTTAATTGGTATCAATTATCACGTGTCTCTCATTTCAGTGTACAGCAATTAGCTTAAGTTCTTCTTTGAGTTGAACAAAATATGTATTGACATCCTTGACAGCTGCTAAGATGTCACCATTGAGCTGATTTTAACAGCATTGTTAAAGGCTAAAAAAGATGGTGACTATTATATTCTGCTAGGCTATCTACATGGCTCCCGGGCAGGCAGTCAATGCAGGACTACGTCTGTGTGTGGAAATATAAGTGGGGCAGTTATGGCAAACAAAAAGCTATCAGTGAATCTGAATTGAGAAAAAAAATACTGAGGTCAAACGTCAATGGCAGGGAGTAGGAGAGTGTTTAGTATTGTCAATAATGGATTCTCTTTTCGGGGGTGGGATATTCACAGAGAAAAAGCTTTTGGTGGGCGGGATGTGGTGGCCCAAAGTCATTCATGCAAGAACACTATATCATGTACATACTGATAAAGCAGAGCAAACACATGATTAAGATTGAGTATATAGCATCTTCCTTCCCTCTGTGAGATTAAGCAATGTAAAAGGAAAATGTTTTAAAAACAGTGATTTTTAATGTTTTTTTCTTCTTGTAAATATAACCAGCTCCACATCAGTTCAGGGTTTGCAGAAACACCGATCACAATCAGCCTTTTTTAACTGGTTGTTGCCCTGAATCATTCAAAATTTTAATGTTTATCTTTTAATAAGTATGTAATTAAACTGGTGCGAATTAATTGAGCTGAAAATGTGCAATCTGTTTGTTGAAGAATGTTTTTAGATTTATTAGATTGTTTATCATAATCAAGAATTACAATAAAAAAAGTGATATTTTTCAGGAAGTGTATGAACTGAAAGTAGATTTATTTATATGCCTTCTGACTCATAGAATTATCTGCATCTAAATCGGCACATTTGACTGTAACTAATGCGGCTAAGAAGGATATTCACAGTTATTGGTATTTGGAACACTATGGTGAGTGTGTGTATTGATCTGACTGGAGTCTTGTTGCGTCTGTCAATAACAGTAGATGAATCTAATTATGGTTCCTCTCTGTCTACTCAGTTAACTGTCAGCATGGGAGCCCTTAGCCGGTATGTTCATTCTACACACACACACACACACACACACACACACACACACACACACACACACACACACACACACACACACACACACACACACACACACACACACACACACACACACACACACACACACACACTGCTATCCCAACATTAGGACAGTTGGCTTAGACTCCCACCTAATTCCTTAACATCCTACCATAAAGCTCTAACACTGGTGTCAATGCAGAGGCAGCTATGATGGCTTGTGATAAGCTACATATCGTACATTGTATGTTAGTCAATTATTCTGTATTGTTTGTGATTTCAGGTTTCATTATAACAACAGAATCAACATTGTAATCAGTTTATCCATGGTGCAAATCCAAAACCGCCATTTTTTACACATCATCAATGCTCTAAAGATTAATTTACTATGAGGCTAGAACTCAGGTTGTGTTAGTGTAGATGCAATACAGGATGTTTTGATCCCTTAGATTTAACACATTCATTAAAAGGAGGCCCTGAGGTGGAGCTTCTATCTCATTTATAGACAATATGCAAATTAAAGACAGAACACACTTATGATTTTGACTGACAAAAATGCCTTTCTTACAGAGCAATGTGACAGACCAGAGCTTAAACATTCTCTAAAAGTAAACATTATTCAGTTTAGATGGGCAGTTACAGAAGTGGGACATTTGTTTCTGTGTTTTTCTATTTTTGTACTGCTTCAATGTACTTTTTTCACCCCTGGTCAATGAATTATCTTGATTTCTCAAAAACACCAGACCTACTGCAAATGCACTTTGTTTAAACTTCTGTTGTGCAAAAGAGAAACAATTCTCATAAAGACTTATTTAAGCAATGATGACATAGTGCAAGGGTCAAAGCCCCAACCAAATACAGAGAACACATCAGTGCCCCATTTTCAGGGATTATTTATTTTCCTTAGAATTCACACTTTCTCACATGCACTGCAAAACAAGCTATATATGTCACCCACACACAAAACGACACACAAGCAGAGTCACACACAAGCTTGTGTCTTTGTTTGTTCAGTCTGTCACTTCACACAGCCGTGTGTGGCCGTTCAGGGACTCCCCTATCTCCACAGGTTTTCAAGGGAAAGTCATTTGAGTTTGAAATCTTCTTTGGCAAGTGCAACACTTCATCAAGGGTGAAGACTCCCTGGCTATCACAGATGTATCAGCTGGTCTGATAAAGCCTTTGCCCTGGTCCCCGCACAGCAACATCCCATCGTAAATAAAAGCAGCAGAAAAGAGGCCTTTGTCACTGTTTATCTGGACTGCTTTTCTTCCTCGCCCTTGATTTCCTCTTCAGAAAATTGATGCACCCTTAAATTGAAGCGGAGGGCTTGACAGGTAATGGTTAGTGTGATAACTGCTCAGATTTCATCAGCCATGGCTTTTTTTCCTTTGTGTGCAATTGTTGGAACTTTCAGCTAGATTACCTGTCATCCAGTGCATCAGATAAAAATGCAGAGTTGAGGAGATATAGCCAATACTGGAGCGGATAGAAAGAAAAAGATCTTGACGGAGAATGCTGGATGTAAAAGGAATAGTGAGGACACAAATTTACATTTATCTGATAGTGTGGCAAATAGAACATATTATTACCATCACAATCACAAATGGTTTCCTCTTGGCATAGAGATTTGTGATTTATATTATGTGATTTTAAATGGCGTACATGCCACATTCGCACACGATTAGCAGTTTTCAGAAAAAAAACAAAAAAAACATGTCACTGCCTAAATTGGCCTTTTATGTTTTGCCTTCAAGCTTTGATTTCAACTCAAAGTAAAACACAAAACAGTATGAAAACATATGGTTTAAAATACTTCCGGTGCTTTGAATAAAAAGATGTCTTTATTTATGAGACACAATATCGAGATTTTATCTTTAAGAAACATGCAACAACATATAAATATGTTTCATTTATCCACAAAAAACATTTTCAAATATATTTAAAATGACAACTGCTGATGTCTTTCTGAATCTTTTCTGTTGTATGAAAGTTTATTGATTATTTATCAGAGAGCGACAACCTTTTCAAGTCTCAAAAAAGTCAAATCTGCATTTGGTCTTTTGCTCCATCAATATTATGGTAACCAATAGAGCTGAAATCTTTGGCAGATGTGTGGCAGCAATTTTTTCTCAGCTATTATGGCATTATAAACACTTGGTTAGAGTTACATAAAACATGCATATTTTTGACTGGGAAATTTTCTGACGAGAGAAACAGCTGTGGTGGCCTTACAATGCATTAAGTATTTCATCCCTTTTAGATGGTTAAATTGTGCATGAAATGTTGCTGGCGCAGGGTTCTCCCGAGCTGGACTGATTAGGCAACATCTGTTACATTGGGAGAAATCCGTGTCGTTTCTAATTAGCTGTCAGGCTGCGGCTACGTTGTGCCTGATGGTGCCGAGAATCTGCCACAGGTTCCTCTCCTCATCCTGTCACCTGCTCATGTGCCCCCCTCCATACCCCGCTCTCCACCCCCACCCTTCTCCCCCCACTCTAGTTCCCCTTCCCTCCCCCTCTCCCCTTTACTCTCCCTCACATACACACTCGTCAGCTGTAATTAGAGAGCAGGGTCCATACAAAGGAGCGAGCTGGGAGCCAGGCTCAAGCCCATCTGTGCAACCCCATCATCAGCAAGCTCACAACTCCTCCAACGCTGGGGGCCGCTCCCGAGCCGGGGCCCCAGTATGCTGATCATCTTAACACACAAACTTTCTTCCTCTGCCCCCCTCCTCCCTTGCCTTTTCTTTCTTTTCCACTTTGCTCTCTTTCACTCTGTACTGAAAGAAAATCTATCGCGAACCTGGCTAATTCATCTTGCTTTAATAAGGCTCAGATGCTGGTAAATATTAAGTACACTACAGTGAGGAACAGACAACACTGTGACCAGCTATTGACAAAATGCAGCATTAGAGGGATGGAATGAGCTGAAATCCATATGGACAAATTAACAAACACAGGAGCCTCAAAGAGACACTCACGACTGATGGTGTTTATACCCACTTTGTGCCTTGTTGTTTAAAAAACATATATCTTTAACATTTTAGCATCAAAGCCAATTTCCTTCTCTGATATTTAGCAGAATGTTAAAAAAAACCATAATATGATAGTATATGCACGTTCTTTTTAACATCTTATTAACCTTCCAGACTATATCAGTTTCATTTCAGTCATTACTAACTGTGTACACAATATGCCACTGCTATAGGTCAACTCCCATACTAGTCATCAGAATATCTGTCAGGTTGTTCATTTCAGCAGCTGGTCAATAGTTCTTGTTTGCATCTTCCAATAAAAAACAAACAGGTTTGACAAATAGATTTTTATCTTTTCTTTTTCTTTTTCTTTTACTGTTTCAAATATCTTTATTCATTTTCCTTTTTCCTTTATTTAAGCAGGTAAATGTGTCATAAGAAGAAAACATTTTCAAAAGAGGCCTGGCCAGGAAAGCATTAAAACATCAGTTTTTTAATGAAATACCAACAGCTAGAGGCTAAGACATCTGTTGCCTGCCTTAAAAGAGATGTACTATATCCAGCTAAGATGCATAGACAGATATTAGTTTATAAAACTGTTGCATGAAAATCTAAAATAAAGTTAATTTAAGAGCAAACACATGAACTAAGAGTGCTATTTTCCAGATCTTTTAAAACTGACTTGAACTCACCAACCAACACTTCCACTGAAAAGGAGTTGCACTACAACTTCAGTTTTGTCATTTTAAACTTCTTTAGATAAATATGAACACTTTGTTTAATGTTAAACAAAATAGTCTTGTTTACATTGCAGGTATTTGAATTGCTTTAGCAGAAAAGGAAATACGGTGTCTGTTTTACACACTGCCAGGACAAACATACTTTATATCTGGGTATAGATAATAGATCATAGATAAACCTTCCATGTATCAGAACATTTACATTTCCTTTAACTGAAACATTTCCTTTAACTGAAACAAAAGAAGTAGTAGACTATATTATTGTTCCACATGAAGGCTTTAATAATCGTGTTATGTTCTGTGTTTTCACCTTGAATGAGTTGATTGAGAGATTGGGTAGAGGGCTTCTCAATACTGTTCTGTTAAAGGTTTGAGTAAGAACTCATTTTGTTAAAGATTTACATTAACAGTATATTAGGACAATTGTACCACAAATGTGACTCCCTAATTCATTTTTGTCATCAAATATTGTTGGACTTTATTGAGCAGTTAGGATGTATTTTTAAAAAGGCCAAATTGATTTGGATGCTTGGTATAGATAGATTGTGTGGCTGTGTCCATACAGCATTAAATAAATGTTAATGTTAGGAGGAAATATAACAACCATAAAGGTTTTATAGAATCCTACATACCCTACTGGAATTGAGCTTTGCAGACTTTGTGGAACAATTTAAAAACAGCAGAGAAATAAAGATGTAAAAACAAAAACTTGAGCAAAGGGCTAAAGATAGAATTGAAAAAAAAAGGCAAACCAAAATTAATTTAGTTTTTAAAAGAGGTCTTTTACTGCATATTGATTACTTACAAACTTACAAACAATGGATTGAGTACCGGAAAGTCTAAGGAAATACCCGTAGAGGTAAAACTGGAGAATTATGAATGCAGCTCTGTTTTTGGGGTTGTATTACAAAAGTGAGAAAAGTTGTTTCAGGGACAATACATAGTTTAAAAGAGCTAATGGAAACTGAAATGGATGCTGAAATGGAAGTAAATGTTTTTAATTACTTTTTTCCAGCAGAAGAGGTATACAAAAAAAAAATCAAATACATGGATAAAAATGTGAACTGAAAAAAAAGCTACTGGAATTGACAAAATGTTCAATGAAATGTTGAATTTGCTAAAGTTGTTTAATGTGTTATTTGAGTTGTTTCAGTTTTGTTTTGACGGTGGCATTATTCCTACACAGTGGCACATTAAGTGTTATTAGTGTTATTAAATCTATTCCTAAATCTTCAAAAAAAAAGATCCCAAGCAACCACTCAGCTATAGAGGTATAATTCTTTTTTAGCTGTGTCTATGTATTGTATTCTTCATTTTTAAATTGCAGACTTGTAGACTTCAGAATTAAGGAAAATAGGTCTACCTTTGTTAGTTTTATTGATTTCAATAAAGAGTTTGACTGGATTTATAGGGAACTTCTTCAATATAGGTTGTTAAATTCTGGGGACGTTTTATTATGCCATTAAGTCTCTTTATCAAACACCTGTTACCTGTGTTCAGGTTAATGAAAACTCAACAGGATGGTTTTCCCAACAGTTTGGTTAGAGGTTTTGTCTCCAACATTGTTTTCCATTTATGTCAATGATTTAGCTCTTTAAATTAAAGCTTCTGGCTGTGAGTTAAATCTGATGATCAGATTGTGGGCACATTATTTTATGAGGATAACATGAAACAACATGACAAATATCTTCAGATTATGCTGAACATTGTTGCAGCATGCTACTGGAAATGGAGACTATTGGCAATTTTAGGAAAAAACAGTGGAGAGAAGTTTTTAATTTTGGTTCAAAAGTGCTGTCATATACTGAGTATAAATATCTCGGCTTGTCGCTTGATGAACACATGACATTTAAAGAAGCTGTCAGTGTAGGTAGAGAACTATGATCTGTACTGAACAAAGTCAAACAATGTGGTAATTTGGGCTTCCATACAAGTCTATAACTCATGGCTGTGTCCTGTGTCTGACTGTGCTTTTACTGTTTGGGGTTTCTGTGAACATACAAGTTGCAACACAGAGCTATTCAAACTTTTTTGAGAGTCCATACATTCACTTCAGTTTTAGCCATTAGTGGAGATATGGGATTGGGAACCTACAGACATCAGACATGAATGTCAAATGCTTCAGTTTAGGAATAAACCTGTAAAGATGTCTGACCAGAGACTCACTTAAAAGATATTTAATTGAGAAAATGTGCATGATCATCCCTGGGCTAATGAGTTGAAATCCTTATTATTTTAAAACAATTTCTCATTCAGGATATTAGGAGTAAAATGTTTCTCATGTATAAAGAAATATGGCCTTTTTCTGATAGATAATAGCTACAATGAAGAACTTTATGTGAAGTATAATGTAAACAAAAGACAAAAATTCCTATGTGCACTGTTAAGTTCAGGAACGTAACTATTAGCACTATAGAGACCAATGGATATAATGCCACTTGTGTGAGCTAGGTAAAATTGAGAATAAGGTTCATTTTTCGTTTTACTGTACTGTTTACGAGGACGAAAGGGATGAACTTTTAGTAAAATGCCTTTCAATTATATTGATTTCTTTGGGTTGGATAATTATGAAAAACCTGGGTTTTGCTTCAGGAAGGGTAGCCAAGCTTGGGGAAAAAGGCAGAATATTTTGTTCAAGACTCAGCAGTAAAATAGCCTGTAACTTTGCAATGAAATGAAATATTTGACCACTGTAACTGTTTTTTTGTACTTTTTTTGTACTTGCTGTGTGTGCATAAAGATAATCAAACTAAATATCATAATTTACACTGTCTTCTTTATACACTTCCACTTCTATAGTCAAAAGTATCAAAGCGACAAATCACAAACATCTAACCTACTCCATTAACTCTTATACTTTGATATCATCAAAGTGCTAAAACACAGTAGACCTTCCTCTTTCCATTCCTGAACCTCTCAGTCTGGCTCCTGCTCAGCCATGACATAGTCAGATAGCATATCTGTCCCCTTTAGCAATCTCTGACAAGTTCAACTGGAGAGAAGAGAGAAGACAAGGGGAGGGGCTGCTGGTTAAAGCCAGAAGGTCTGCTCGAGCGGTGCCTTCAGACAGCAGATGAGACACAAAGATAATGTGGAGAGGGTTATCATAGACACTTAACCACAACTGAGAGATGTTTTCACCATGCCATCTTAAAATCAGATGGTTGCAAGTGTAAATTTGAAAGCTGACAGGTATGACTTGTCATGCACAGAAGAGCAGTAGTAACTCAGGTGTCAGAAACATCAGGTGTGCTCTTAAAACAGGCACCACTCGACTTCCCGTCAACGCTGAGACAGTTTGTTGATTGATTAATCCAATCAGTATTATGTTCTGTCGGTTAGCTACATTGTACTGTTAGTAACTGTATTTAATAAACGTAACACTTTTTTTTAATATATAGTTTGGTGAATCTTACACTTTTTACATTCACAATATGCTAATAATATGTTAAAGTTTAAGAATATCATTTAAGAACTTTTTATTTATGAGTAATTCATGTTTATCATGTATTCCTAACATCAATGATGTTGTCATGTACATGAGGTTTTTTAGATGAGGTCTTCATGTCGTGACTATAAACCTTACAATACCAGACAAGACATCTTTTATGATAACTCATCTTTGTTGGAAACTCCAGCAACATGTGCATTTTTTGGGCATTTTGCACTCCTGTGTCCTGCAGAATATGATATCGTATTCAGCTTTAAGCCAAATGTGGCAGGTCATCACAGAATCCGAAATCTTTGCTCCTATCACTTCTTTATTTCAACTGAAAATTGCTTTAATCTTTAATCAGTGAATCCACACAAATTGAAATGGAAAAATGTCCAAACCTGGTCCTGACACTGAGATACACAATCGTCATTCGCTGAGTAGAGGAAAGAGGATGAAGAAAAAGTTAGAGGGGGGAAAAAATAGTCTTTGAAGAAGACGCAAGGCTGTCGCAATTCTGCTACGAACAAATCAAGCCAGAGAGGAAAAACAGTCTGTGACCAAGAATGACAGGCCTGAGAGAATGTCACAGCAATTGTGGGGCCATCACTGGCAAGAGATGATGGGTGATTGCTTTGCGTTCCACGGCAAGTCCATCCTGGAGGACATTGCGCACCCTTGCTCATCTGTGGCCCAACCTTTAGGCGCTGACATTTAAAGTGTTGATTTTGTAGCACTTATGCTAATTGTTGTAATTTTCCTGATGAAGCGCCATTCTGATACCTTGATGTGGCCAAGATAGTTTTACATTTTCTATGTGGTCCTCTTTGCCATTTGCACTGTGTAGTGTCAGCTCAGAGTGCTACTGAAAGCAGACAAAATTGCAAGCAAATTGCATCAGATTGCCAACATTGTGAAAAGGTAAATTGCTTGCAAATCTATTTAAACCACTGGCCTATTTTCATCAGCTATGGTACTTGGTATTCATGATTGCTTAATTGGCGACCTTTTCTATTGTGTAGTGCTTTATGGTGCGATGGAAAACGATCTTTACCAAACCAATTACCCTTTTTTTCTCCTCACTACTACATTAGAGCTGTGATTGCAACAGCTAGTCCTTTGTAAATGAACTTTCTGGTTTCAGAGAATAAAGTGTCATTTGTTTGATATGATGTTGTTGAGCGTGTTTTTTTTTTTCTGTAGAAAGCACTGCTAAAAAGATGGACTGTTTTAGTTATACCCTGTCCATGTGTGACAGTAATAAGCCTATAATGACCTTGTCCATGTGAAAGACTTGTTAATATTTTGTCACACTATCAATCATGTGCATTTACTGGTTAGGCTTTATGCAGCTTTGGATGCAGCCATTTAGATTTGAATATTTTTTTACCAGTTTTAGACATTACAGCAATTGGCTGTGGCATTAATAACGATATTTGACAGTAAATAGAATTGAACAAAATATTTCTGATTCAGAGATTTCATTCTTGGGCTATGTTTCTAGCCATGCTCTAATACCATTCTTATTATTTTTTATTATATTTATAATATATCCCAAACACTGAGAAATTAATATTATTCTGTGTCAGTCTAAACATTTTTCATTGAACCAGTTGTCAGCTGCAAAATTCCATTTTCTTTCATTACCGTCTCAAACACATGATGGTGAGAAAGTGCCTCCAGACTTAGTATCCCTGTATTGAATGTACTGAAGTGCTGTCACTCTGCTCACATTTCCTCTGCCAGGCAGGCCAATAGAATTAACTCTGGATTAACCCACCAGGCCTGAGTGCAAGGTAATGGCCTTGGCTAATGGCTGTGTGTTCCCAATGCCAGGTACCATTGACTCTCGCTGGCACAGTTTGCTCCATCTGAGGGGCAGTATGACAGCATGGCCATCTCTGTACAGCTGGTATCCGTGTCCCACTGCCAAGCAGGGATAATACGCGACCATGCCATCCCCAAGCTAGGATCATAAGGAGCGTTGCTCTCTGGCCTTGTCTCCATCTTGACACGCATGGCAAAGGATCCTTTGGGAGAACATGAATGATACTTTAATTGTTTGGTGTTGAAGGTCTTTTTTTCTCTTTTCATCTGTTCCAATGGATATTTTAACACTCTTTAAACCCACTTTGTCTTTTGTATCTCAGATCGATGTATAATTCTACACTTTTAGATATATTATAACTTATCATCAGAAACAGGAAACACTGCGCTTTTGAGACTATGACATGACTATGAGGTTATTTTAGTCCAGTCATATTCTGCTCTGGCAGCTCTCTGTCTGTTGTTACTCTCGTATATCAACAGCTCTCATCCCCAGTTCTTTTGTGCTCATGTCTTTGCCTGAGGTGAGGGAGTGTAATGAAGGCAGTGGGGGGCAGGAGGGGGACTCAAATCAGTCTGAGCAAGGAAGCGGTCTCCACCTCTTCTGTAGATTAGCTTATTTTAACTGCAGTCAGGCTTTTACACAGACAGAGGTTGGGTTTAGTGTGTGTATATATGTGGGTGTGAGTGAGAGCAGGAGGAGAAGGCGCGGGGGGGGGGGGGGGGGGGGGGGGGGGGGGGGAAGAGTCATATAAGCACCTCCTGCCATTTTACCAGACCAGATCTCCCTGAATGGGAATGTGGAGGGGTTGGGGAGGGGGCTGTAAATTTTCTCTGAGTCAGGGCAAAGCTGATTGATCTCTGAGTGTAAAATCGATAAGAAGACACTGTCATTTTTGTAAAGGATGAGTTGGAAAGAGAAAATAAATTAAGACTCCCCAGATCGGGCTGGATGTGCACACACTGAAGCTATGACTGCATTAATTCAGTTCAGTCTGTATTTTGGTAATGTTGTGTCCACAGCTTCAATCTCACAGGTGCCTCGACATGGCAGGATACACTGGCAACAGCAGGCCTTTATTATACTATGTGTATTTCATGCAAAGAAAGCAGAGACTTGCCCTTGCACCTCCTCCATGCCTTGATTCCTGATTAATCTATTTTGTTATTTTCACAAGTACATCATGCCAGGGGTTGATTAAATCAAGAATTGAAAGCCATTGTCTTTCTTGCATGTCCCTCATCAGAACAAATGTGCCAGCGGTGGTCATTTGTCTTGACTTGTTATAAGAAATAAAGACTGGTGCACTTTTCTCTTCCGCAAGATATTGCAGGAAGATTAATTTACTACTTCTCATCTCTTCCGTCCTCAGTATACTGTCTGCAATGTCTCCCATGATATTTTTAATGCTTAGATATGCTGTTTTCACTTATTCATTCCTGTTTCACCTTGATCTTCTCATCTATTATATTACACTTCTTCCGAGCACTGTGAGAATATAGTCCTCATGGCCTTATTGGATTGATGGTTACAGAAACCGTTGCATAATATCAACTTTCAGTGGGCCATTTTTCACCATGTGCCCACCTATGTTTCATTTGATCAGCGCTCATGATTTGCTTGAGCAAATCACATCTCCAGCTAGCGTCTTTGTTTATACCCTTGTGCTCTGTGTCATGTAGGACATCGCTGTCTAAGGCTGCATGAGCTCTGTGTGTGTGTGTGTGTGTGTGTGTGTGTGTGTGTGTGTGTGTGTGTGTGTGTGTGTGTGTGTGTGTGTGTGTGTGTGTGTGTGTGTGTGTGTGTGTGTGTGTGTGTGTGTGTGTGTGTGTGTGTGTGTGTGTGTACTCAGTGGCTTTTATCGGCTGGTCTCTAATGTGTCAGTTGGTGCTGAGGATCCACTCATCACGCTGCTGTCTCTGCTGTTTAGCAGGGCCATTAAGGACACATCAGGCTATCAGGAGGCAGCTCTCGGGGACTGGCAGGCATAAAAAACACCCTTTGGCCTCACTCTGTATAATCTTCAGGTCAGAGGGGCTTGAAGTATAGCTGGGGGCTTTAGAACAAGCGCTGTGGGATAGGGATTTGACAGAAGACTGAAGACTTAAACTGTCACACATCATATGTGTGGATCAACTTTTTCAGTTTACAGACCTTAGGGATTTTTAAAGGCGTGGCCTTGTGAACAGACAGTGTGTAGTGTTTGCTTTAAGATTCATATCTTTCCTGACTGCACTTGAAAGGAAGAAGACTAACTAGACCAGATTTATCTGGATGTATACAAAGCAAATCAGAAATACCCAAGAGGTTCAGAGACATCTGTGTTTTGCAAACCAAAAGGGTAATTCTTTAAACCACAGCAATGAAAGGAGATAATTTGTATGTGAAATACTCATTTAATTCACATTCACTAAGCAGGTTATCGAATTAAATCAGAGCTCTGTTAGGCCTGCCACTTGGGCTTTTGGGCCTGGCTTCATGTGTAAAATTGGCCAACAAGAGATTTGGGGGAGCGCTTTGCACGCCCCTGTCACGTCATCTCTTGGCTCCCCTCAGGAGGCCGATCCCAGGGTCAGTGCTTGTGGAGAGATGCCTCTATGGACTGCCACAGGGCGACAGGGCCACAACACCACCTCCAGCTGGGCAACTTATTACAGCCCCAGTCTTTCTCACCCCCTCCTCACCTGCCCCAGCCATTCACAACATCATCAAGCCATCACATATTCATGAAGCTGTGGGCTGGTGGAGTGTGTATTTGGGAGGGATGGGTGGCTGTGTGTGTGTGTGTGTTTGTGTGTGTATGGGGGGAACAGTGCGGTGACACTGTGCGGTGTTTGTGGCAATGGTGCGGTGGTTGGGAGAGTGCAGTTGGAGACTGTAGGGGGGTGAGTCTGCAGGTGGCTGTCAAATCCGTAATTGCCTCATACTTCCCTCTGCAGCGTAAAATTGTTTTCATTATGTGTCATGCACACAGTGCCAGGCAAGGGCCCCTTGAGAGCATTCCCAAGAGCCAGAGGGAGGAGGCACTCCACTTAAACAGCCGCTTAGCTTCAAATAAGAAAGGAGAAAAGGAGCGGAGAGAGGAGGTGGAGGAGGAGGAGGACAGGAGAGAGAGAAGGGGTGTGGAAAAAACAGAGGAAGCTCATCATTAACTGTGTTCGAACAACAGCAGACAAGTGTGAGCTCATGCACAAAAACCAGGCAGAGCTTATCCTAAACATCTCAGTTACCAGGGGGGAGTTGTGTGGCTTCAACCACACTGTGAGCTCCTGGAGGGCTTCCGTGGTCTAAGGGGGGAGAAAAACAAGGAGCGGGAAAAGAAAAGGAGAAAAAGTTTCCACCTGACTGGAGTTCCCATGGTTTGCCATGCAGGAGGGTAAGCAGGTTTCAGCAATAAACTCAGGCATTGTCAGGCAATAATGCTCAGTCAGGTCCCTCCATTGGGATTCAAGGGTGTCTTTTTCTCTGCTCCCTGCGCTGCACTAATCACAGGCCTACTTTGTTTAATTGCAGCAAAAGGGAGAAAATGTGTTCAAGAAGTCATCCTAATCCCTCCCCTTTACCCCCTGCTCCCTCACAACAGCCCCAGCTTTGCTTCTCCATACTCTGTCCCTCTCTTCTGCTCCCCACTCCCTTTTCCTTTTTTAATGAATTGTGGAACTTTACAGAGACAACAAACAGCGCAGTGATAAATAAAGGATAGACCAGATGGGGAGTGTGATATGTAAGGGCCTGAGGTGTTGGCTGGTTATCTATGAAAAAACACTTCCGCTGGATTTTAGCGCTTGCAACAAGTGCCATTACAGTAATTTTTGGATGCTGCTGATGCAGGGAGGTGGGGGAAGGAGGATCAGGTGGAAAATAAATCCCGCCTGCAGTTAGCTGCTGGTAGCCCACTGGGCATGCAGTCTCAGAATAATCATCGCTGTAAAAGCACGTCAAGGCTCCCTCAATGGACACAAATTCGCTCCTTCTATTTTTCAATCGCAAATTTAGAAACTTACGGTGCTGTGCATTGTACTTAATGACTCTGGGGTCACAGGCGCCAGGGGGGCAAGGGAGGGGATTTATCAATCAAGACTCCTCGTCTTTCTAAAGCTGAATAAAAAGCAACCCATGAAGAGACAAACCAGTCCCCTTTTAACCAAAGGCTTTTCTTATTCATTAGATCCGGATTCTGGCTTCTCCCTTTACCTCCTCTAGAGAACGAGGCATCTCAAGCATAGAAAAGCACTCAGTGGAAGAAGACAAAATTCAAAAAGATCCTGAACTAAATTTAGGATAACGTCATAGGTAGTCTCCTTCTCTGACTGAGTCAGTGACAATTATTATTGTCATTAAAGA
The DNA here is from genome assembly GCF_963691925.1 of Scomber scombrus. Taxonomy (NCBI): domain Eukaryota; kingdom Metazoa; phylum Chordata; class Actinopteri; order Scombriformes; family Scombridae; genus Scomber; species Scomber scombrus. Next base: position 15,442,137 of record NC_084976.1, on the reverse strand, counting down.
TTGTGTGGCAGTAACAATATACAGCACTTAAAGCATACATTCTACAAATGTTAATATGCAATAAGCTAAGAAAAAAAAACCTTGGCAAAGTAGATATTTGACAGCAATTTCTATTTAAAATCTGTTTTTGAAAATAACTGTTTCTAGCTGCTTATTGTTGTTTTGCTGTCAGCTGTTTTCATTTCCTATAGATCTTGACTGACATGAGAAATATTAAAATTCAATAATTGTCAAAGAGAAAGAAAAACATAACACGTCATGAATACTGTTTAATGCAGTATGAAGAACTACTTTCGTCATACAATTATACAATTTACTCCATCACATTTTAGTAAAAAAACAAAACACACATTTATCAATAACATTCATCAGCAGATATTAAAATTAAGTGTATTTTGTGCAATTAAATAAACTTTGTGAGCTGACTGTCTTCCCCTGATGTTTTCTTTTTTCTTCAACCATCTGTTAGTAGCAGTTTTTCATGTTTTATGCAAACTGAAACATATGTTGTCCAGATAAATGCACAAATCATCCCCATAATTTAACAAAAAGATGTGTTTTTTTAAATAATTTACAAAATATTATTTTCTATTTCCTAAAAGCCCCAAACAAATACTTAAATGTAATGGTGTAAAAAAAAAAATTCAGATATAAAATGATAATAGAAGTGATTTTTTAAATTTTTTTTAAAAATAAAAGAATGTCACAGAAACCCTTTTGGCCTGAGTGGATGAGGGTTTTAGATGAGAAAATCCACCCTAAGTAAACGACTTCCCATGTGACCTGGGGCAAGTCACTTAACCTCTGTCTTCATGCCCACCACCCAAGTTTGAACAAGGGTTTGCTCAGCTCCATCCCCATACACTCCTCAAGTCCCCTTGGACCAAATCATTTAGCTCAGGGTGAAAAGCTGTCAACGCAAAGCTCTCAGAGTAAACAAATATTCCTTTTTTCTTACAATGTCAATGACAACAGTTAAAAAGTCAGATGAGAAGTTAAATAGATCACCTTTCCTTGTTGAAATGCAACATTTAAATATGAAGATAGCTATTTTTAGTATAACATTGCCACTCAAAAACATGTTAAAAAAATTGCTCCCATTTGGGTGGATACCACATTTCAAATAGGAAATGTTTTTCACTAAATCAACAAGACAAATGTCTAGTGCTATGGTTATATTATGATATTCACTTTGTTTTGCTTTTGTGATTTTTTCCCCCCAGATTGTCCCTTAACTTTTGTGAATCTACTAGAGACTGTTGCAAGCCAATGAGGGCCACCGATGCCTGTGAATGTAGCATTATGGCCCAATCTCTTTCTCACTCCCTGAAAGACTGTTTAAATGGTTTGGTTTATTATTGCCCAAGGAAGGCTAAAGGCTTCTGTCAGCATTTGGGAGAGGGAATCACTGCCTCTTTACTGGACAGCTGTTCCGGCCTTACCCCACTTTTCATATGGATATGTATGTTAATGACAGGCAATGGACTGGAGATGAAGAGGCCTGAGCGCTAGGCCCTCTCTTCAGCGCACTTCTAAAGCCTCCACAAAAGGAGCAGTAAAAGAGGCTGCAATGGTGAAGCTCCCACTTTTGTGCCTTGAATTAGTTCTGCAAGCAATGAAAGTGATCTTTTCTGGACGACAGGGGAAGTCTGCCGATGGCTGGACCAGCTCATTAGCACAAAAGTCTGTTGGGACATATAATTGACTGACGCAGATCCCCCGCCTGTCACAACACTGCACAGGCTGTGGGATGGGGCACATACAGAAAAATACCTTTTCTCTTTAAAACTCACCTAACAGTTTACATTAGAGTTGCCCTCCCCGTGCCTTTAGGTGCTGTTGTGTTTACTTCCTTCATGCTAATGTTGCATCCCACAGCCTGCTGACAGCTATGGAGCACTGCTTCCTGTTGCTGTCAACACTGTTGATATCACATCTATTGACGCTTCCCAGTGGGAAGAGAAAAAAAGATATCACAACCTGTATTTGGGCATGTAGAGGGATTTCACTTTAGTCTTGCACAGTATGAGGGAGTCTGTAAAAAACTGAGGACAAGAATTTGATATTTGGCTATCATGCAACAAGCAAAATCATTGTTAAGATTTTATTTGTAAGTACAGACCCACTTTTTGCAAAAAAAATGTTTTGTCTGGATATTTATTTTCTTGTATATTTAGAATAGGATAAATAAACTAATATGTGCAATGACGGGAATATCAAAATCACTTTTCTCATATGTAGCAGGACTCTCTCTCTCATTTTGTTTCATTTGTAGACTGGAGACTGGAGTAACAAACATGCTCGGCACACCAGAAGCCCCTAATGGCTGCATCATGGTTAAATTGACTGGAAAATGCTGTTTTAATTTCCATGTTAATTGAAATGGACTAATTGTTAATATATTCTGAGACCAAAGAACCAAAATGGAATAATTTTCTCAAAATGTAATCCATTTAGAAATAGCGTTGGAACTGATCACGGTTTCAGAATGTTTGTCTGATCATGCATTAAAAATGAACCACAGATAACTAAATAATTCAAGTTTCATGAAGTTATTTCAACTTTTTGCACAGCAGACATTAATAGTTTATTTTTTAAGTTAAATCCAGAGACTTGGACAGTGTAAAGGAGTCCACTTGAAAACAATTGCCATTGTCTTTCCATTTTTTAGCAAAAGAATTTTGTCAAGCAGCTAAATAGGGTATTCTTCATGGTCTCCCTTCTTCACAGGCAACTATAGAAATTAGCCCTACGTTTCTCGGCTCTCACACATGGATACACACGCTTGCATGGACACAAGAAAAATTTCTTTTCTTCTGTCAGCATTCCTGGCCAACAATGGCTAGATTAGTGGACGTGAGGGCCCCCTCGGGGGCACGTATTGTGGCACAGAATACCCTCGGCAGGAACAGCTGGTAGGGGTTAATGGCTACTGAACCTCTCAGCCGGAGCCCTTTCTCTATTGTGTGTTCCGCTCATGGGAAGGAAGGAGGCCACTGACAGCTTCTGGGGTGTGAGGAACCCTCAGAACAGCACCCGGGTCACCCCAAATGGGGAGAAGGGCAGAGGGTGGGGGGAAGGACTAAGGGGGAGGGGGACCTTGATGCTGAGGGTGGTAGGATGGTGGCAATTGGGAAGTCTCTGTTGACCAGGGACCAAAAAGCTGCACATCAACACAGCCAACAGTAGAATTAGCATCAATGTATATTCAGCAGATAATAATAAAGGCTGGACAATGGGAGGGGCAAACTGTACACAAGTAGGGGGGTAGGGGGTGTGGGGGGTGAAGACAACAGTGGGAGGGCGGCTCTGTGGAAGCTGAGTGATATCAACTCATCATGTGATGTGATGTGATGTAAAAAGTACAACTTCATACACTTTTCAAGATTTTTTATGCTTGCTAAAAAAAAACCTCACAAAGGAATACATTTTTTTTTTTTAAAACCTTAATATTACTAATTAAAAATATTTTCAATCTCAAATCTTAAAAAAGGTGTTTTTTTTTTTAAAAGTAATCTCCCAAAACCAGAGTCCAGAGTAATAAGCCTGACAATTTGTATGTAAATGTATACTGGAAAGAAAAAAGCACCTTTAGAAAGCATTGTCACAGCTCCCTCGCACACAAATGATGTCTGGTTGCTTCTTAATGATCACTTTGCGTCATTTCAGTGATAGCGCGATGTGATCTCTGGCTGGGGTCACTCTGCCGGCTCTTCTCTCCTCTGTAATGGCCCCATACATTAGTATTCAAAGCTGAGGATACATGGGAGTAAGAAGTCCTCAGATGCTACCCCTCGGCTGTCTGTGTGCTTCAGCTGTAAGAGCAGCTCTCCCCATCCAGTCCTCCCTATGTGTGTGTGGCCTTCGTCGCCTTGTCTCGTCAGCATCACAGGGCTTCGAGCCTTGCCACCCAGAGGAGCCCCTCTGTCAGGGCCAGGGGGACCGCACCTCAGATTTAATCCCTCAGTCACTCACCCCCCGCTGGGCAGCGTGGAGAAGCCCTTCTAGCTGATCTATCCAAGCCTCTCACACCACCGGCCACACTCATTAGACGGCTGATTATGATAGTGTGCCGGTGTAATGTTTAATCGAGTCTGACATCTGATTCGCCATGTTACAAATCCTGTCATGCAAATTGAGCCATTTGTGTTGTTTGATATGGAGAGATGGGCTAGGAAATGAAAGATTAGCCCTGAAATGAGGCGCGGGGGATGTGTGCCCTCTGCTCCTGCCGCTGTGATTACAAAGATAAGAACAAGCATCTTTTTCCATGCCGGTGTACTGTGTTGAGCCAGGACACATTAAATTAACATGGTAGTTTTCTCCCTGCAGGAATCAGAAAAGCAGCCTAACAAGGGCAGGATAATGGACCTCTGGGAGCATGTTCTTTGAAATCACGCCCGTTTGTGATAACTGATGTAAATAATTCAAATGTCCTCAGCCGTTCGGATTTGAGTCTTCACATGCAATACAGCTTCTTAAAAAAGCACGAACAAACAGACGCAAAAACAGTTTTTACAGGCTGTTAAACCAACAGTATTAGTGAAATACTCCACATGGTTAATGTGCAATACTACTTATTTATTTATTTTCATTATTATCTAGTTTTTACGCCTTTTTCTTAAACTATTTATTCCACCTTGTGTGATTGTTTATGTTGTCTGTCCTAGTGGTTGTTTTTATTGTTTGTTGCTATTGACCACTGAGCACTTGTTTCAGATGTAGCACTCCAAATCTTGTTGTATATTCTTGTACAATGACCATAAAGGCTTTATATTCTATTCTATTCTATTCTATTCTATTCTATTCTATTCTATTCGTATTGGGTTCCAGTTAAATCAGTACACACATGAAATGTTTCATGTGTAATTTCAGTCTTTTAGTAGCGGGAAAGAATTACTAGCATGCTGTGGGAAAGTATTTCAATTTCATTGTAAAGACAAAACAAATTGCTGATCTGAGTGCTGTATTGAATTTAAATTGTAGGGGGTTGCTTGACATATTCAAATGGGGTGAATTAAATGGGGCAGTGCACAACTTGCCATTTTTTTGCTGCCTTGTAATGGCACCTGTTTTAAGAATAACCACTCCTCATCCGTAGCAAAAAGTGACAGTCCGAACAAGTGCTTTCGAATGTCTTGTGTGCCCTCACCTATCAGCTGCTTCACTGTAAACATTTCATTTCCTCATCCTGTCAGAAATGTCTTTGTTGCTGGGTGTTGCTCGGGCTTTAATCTGAAAGACAAAGTCAGCCCAAAAGCTCCCCCCGCTTTCTATTTGTCTTCTGCTTCCTCGTCTCTCATCTCTTGTGACAGTCTTGTCTTTAGAGCGACTTAAGTTCATGTTCTAATATTTCTTGCCATTTATCGAGAGCACAAAGGTCATTTAAAATATGTTCTTTTAAGTGGCTCACTGTTTGTCTCCTTGTCAATCTGAGGTTACAGTGCTGATGTTTATCTCCAGGTCAACAATGGATTACATTACCACAAACATTGTCAGATGCCTCTCTCACACACAGGGACTTTTTTTTTATATCCTCCCCTGTAAGGTTATTTGTGCAAATTAAACACTGCTATGATTTCAGTGTCTCTGGGCAGACAGCCAAAACTCAGTTGTGAGTTATTGCAACAGCAGAAGCCTTTTATGTGAGTCAATTCTCGTCTCTGTGGAAATCTACCTGTTTTTACAAGTCACCTCCTCTGAGAAACACCTGTACTGAGCAACAGGCTCATTGTTTTCCTCTTAGGTACATCGTAAAGATTGAGAGACCAGAGAGACAACACCAGGCAGGTTTGCTGAATCACTCATCCTTCCTGGCGCCACTCGGCTGACTGAAGAGTTCCTGTCAACACTCCATCATGAGTGATGTTGGAGAAGAAATCCTGTAACTTGTTAGTACCATTATTTTGGGGCTATTTTGCTTGGCTAATACACTGTGTTTCCTATAGAAATTTACTGTGATTGATGATTGCTAATTGCCATTTTCTCATTATCCAGTGTGGCAAAACACAAATTATTTATCAATCGACTGAAAATGGATAAATTAAAATTGAACAGATTGACATACAATCAGATCACATACAGAAAAATAGAACAGTTGGCATTTCCATTCTTTCCCCCCCCTTTTTTTAATTTGGTAGAAAAACAAGTTTAGTCAGAAATTATGTTCCTGAAAGTTACTGTGAAGGACAGCTATTTCTCTCTAGCAGGCAGCACAAACACAGTGTGACTTATATTCAGCCTAAGTTATAGTCAAGCTCCTCTTATCTGCAATTTGTTGAGTATAAAAGAGTGACTTGCTCTTTTCTATTAAATATAAATGTTACTGTTTTCTCAAACTGCCCAGAATATTGTAAAGTTATTGATTAGTTGTCATGTTTGGCGGCTCTTATTGATGGCACAAGAATGTGAAAGTAGCTTGCAACCTGGATGTAAAGATCAGGATTTATTGCCCAGAATCTCTTGAACAATTTTATCAAAAGCCCATTCCACTGTGACATTTTTTCTCCCATAAATCAGCGAGGGGAAATCTATCAGAGGACAGTAGTGAGAGATAGATGAGCAGAGGGATGAGAGGGTCAGCAGAGATTTTTCATTGGTCCTCCGCATCACAGCCGCAGCTTCACTTTTTCACCTTTATGAATTGGTCTTTTACTGACTGGCCAGGCTTTTAATTTGTTCCACACACTAGAGGGAAAAAAAGCCTCTCAACGTTTAGACTTTGCACATAAGATAATGTATTGATTGTTAAAGCACTGGTGCATTGGGTTCCTGGCTCATATTTAGATGGCACAAACTTTAGATTATTGATTCTTGGGAGATGGATTAATTCCTATATTATTAATATCCTGGATATATTCCATTTTTGGCAGCAAAGATATGAAGCATCAGGGATCTTAATACACATAATTTGCAAAATCCCCTCAGTGTAAATTCAAATACGTTACATAAAGAAAGGAGCAAACGAGTTTGTGTAGCAGTTAACATTTTGCTGTGATGACAAGGCAGTAATGTATGGCATTATTAGTCAGACATGCATACCTATCCTCATGCAAGACACAAGGCTCATCCAAGAAAGGTTGCATTTCCCAACAGAAGGGAAAAGTATGAAGGGTGGGGCACTACTGGGAAAATAAGGGAAGAGCATGCAGCAGCTAGTTCAGAGCACACAATTTTGTGCATTTGCAAAATTTAATTATTGTATCAATTTGAAATGAGTATAATGCAAATTAATCTTAAGATAGAACTACTTAGGTATGTTATAGAAAACCATGGTAGCCTATTTCTTTAATTATATGTTGTCCAAAAACAGTATAGTCAATGTTGTCTAGAAACTGTTTGTGGTGACCCTGAAAATGTTCTCACTTCCTTTTTTTTTTTTTTTCCTTTTATTTGATGGATTTATTCTTTGTCATTACCCTCAGTGCTGAGTGTTGGTGTACCTATAGTCCATCCACCCAATCTGACTTGATTGAAGGCCTTCATTTGCTATGCGGCCATGTAAAGTAGAAGCCTTGAAATATCACACTGACCTTGGTGTTCCTTTTTGATTCATTTTTCCCTGACACTCTCTCCTCAGATGGGATTTCTCAACAGTTAGACATCTGACTAATATACTTGCACTGTAACTCTTCCTATCATTTTAGAATATAATTCAGCACTGAAATGCTCTGAAGTTCTTCTGCAGTGTCATATTTCTAAATGTTTGTTGGTGTAAAAAGCTAAATATACAATATGTTGTGTAAAGGAAAGGTAGGATATACATTGATGGCACATAAAAATACACATGTTGAAGGAATCATATTCATAATAGAGAAGAAAATACTGAAAATAACTGAAGCAGATAATTTAAGGCTTTGCATGTAGCATAAATTCAATTTTTGGTATACATGTTTTGCAAGGATGAATGAACTGCCACCATAATCAGCATTGCTCATCTTTCACCAGGCCATTTATGTCATTCTTCAACCTACTTTGTTGATATGAATGATTGTACATATTTATTTATTTTTTAAGTTTATTCATTTTTTAGATAATAAAGTATTCAGACCCAACTCAATACCCCATATTGACAAAGTGTAAACAGAAGTTTAGAAATATTTGCCAATTTATTAAAAGGAAAAACTGAAATATCACATTAACATTAATATTCAAACTCTTTGCTATGACATTTGAAATGTATTTCTCTTGACAGTATTCAAGATGTTTCTACACCTTGGCTGGAGTCCACCTGTGGTAAAGTCAGTTGAACTGAGCCATGAGGTTGAAGAAATTCCCTACAGAGCTCTAAAGGACTCTCAGACTGTGATTCACTGGTGTGATGAAACCATGTTTGAACTGTTTTGCTTCAATTGCAATCGTCATGTCTGAAGGAAACCAAGCACCACTCATCACCTGCCTAATTCCATCGCAAGGGTGATGCATGGTGGTGGCAGCATCATGCTGTGAAGGTGTTTTTCAGCGGCAGGGACTGCTCAGTGTTGAGGGAAAGCTGAAAAGAGCAAAGCACAGAGATATCCTTGGTGAAAACCTGGCCCAGCCAAAACAACACAGGAGTGGCTTAGGGACAACTCTGTGAGTGTCTTTGAGTGGCTCAGTCAGAGCCATGATTTAAACCAATTGAACATGTATGGAGAGACCTCAAAATGGCTGTCTACCAACAGTCCCCATCCAAGCTTGAGAGGATCAGCAGGTGTGCAAAGCTTGTCACCTCATCTCCAAGAAGACTCAAGGCTGTAATCACTGCCAAAGGTGCTAAGTAAAACATATGAATACTTGTTTCAATATGATATTACAGTTTTCCCTTTTTTAATAAATTTGCAAAGAAATTTTGAGTGAAGTTTTAGCACAATTATAACAATTACAACACTGCATTTTCTTGCAGATCATTGTTTGTAAATGAGTAACTTTGGTGTTAAAAACTGATCTGCACAGTTTTCTGGAGACCAATAACTTCACAGCACTCATCCTCACCAACCCTGTAAAATGGTTTTGCAGTGAAATGGCTCTAAAGGTGTTGTCAGGTGACATTGTTGGCATACTTGTTTCCTGTGCCCTGGGGGACAGAAGCAGTGAAACACAAGGGATGAGTGAGCCGCCTGGTGTCGTCTACCTGTCTGATTTACTGTCCTGCTGCGTTTGAAGTAGGACAGGCGGAATTCACTTCACTCTGGTTCTTTGTGATCAGTCCTCCCAGATTACAGCCCAGGTGAGGCCCCTCGCCATCAACCACAGGATATAGGAAGTATCTGTCTGTCATAGCCCCTGGACATTGACCCTGAACTAGCTTTTTTAATGTCAGCTTGTTTAACATTGCGCTTATGTTTCACTGTATTAGACCCTCATGACTTGTACTGTACATGCACTGACCAACTTAAAGAGCATAAGATGGTGGTTTCACAATCCAGGATGGTTAAAATATGCTTGTAGCATGAAAATAGCCTGGAGCTGCGGCACTGTGGTGTTTTAACCTGTTGTGGACCCAGACATCACAGCAAGAGTCTGGCGTCAATGTTTTCTTTGTCAGACCTGTTCAACACATAAAAACACAAGCCAATACTTGAGATGTGTTTGGCTGTAGCTCTTTTTGACAACAGCAACAGTCACTGCTGCTGGCACCAAAACAGTTTTAGTATTAACTGTCGGTGACACAATGGAGATCATTTGAATCTAAAAAGACACATTTATCCTCTCACAAGCTCATAGTATTAAAGTTTATTCACTACAGGCTCTGTGGGCTACATGTGACCATATGTATATATATCAAAACAGCCATCCTCATGTTTTTAGGGCATCAAGGCATACTAAATATTTATGTACTTTTCAATTCACCAGTCTTTCCACCTAATCAGTCACCAGTGTATACAGGCTTCAGGACAGAGAGAGCTTGGTATGGCGTGGCTGATTAGAGTCAATCAGCAGGGGGTGAAACCAACATTTCCTTCAAAACAACCACACAGAGGTCTGGAATTTCTCCTCTCGGCACATCAGCTAATGGTGCTGCCAAATTTTCATAGAGCAAATGACAGCTTGATTGTAAGCGGCATGTTCATGTGGAATTGGGACACTGATTTGGTGCTGTTAGAGGGGATCCAGGGAGCCAAAACGCAGAATATAATCAGCACCTCTAAAAGTTAAACAGAATGCAGGCATCAATAAATTGATTGGGGAAGATGGTGTAAGGTAGCTGATCTATCCCAAGAACAAAACAGCCTTAAATCTGACATTTTGAGATGCAGCACAATCAGACTGTTAAATCAACAGCATCTTGTGTGACCATTATATAAATTTGAAATGCTGGCAGAACAGAACTTGATCTCCGGATTTGATTATGCCAAGTGCAAGTTGGGAATTCAGTCTCATCTAATAACATCAGCAAAGTTGAAGAACCAAACTAAAAACAAAAACAATTGTTAAAGAAAATCATGGAAGATCCCATCATCCAGTTAACACAAACATGAGAGGCAGGGATGATATAATATAATATAATATAATATAATATAATATAATATAATATAATATAATATAATATAATATAATATAATATAATATAATATAATATAATATAATATAATATAATATAATATAATATAATATAATATAATATAATATAATATAATATAATATAAATCATGTCATCCTTCTCTGCCATCAGATATATCTTTTGGCTTGTAACATTACTTTTTCTCTTGCTCACACACATACATACACACACACACACACACACACACACACACACACACACACACACACACACACACACACACACACACACACAGACACATTTTATTTTCTAACTCTTAAGCAATGACAATGAGGTCTACTTGGCTGTTGTTCGCCTTTGCATTGCCAAACCTCTATCTTTGTCATGATAGTTTGAGTTGAAATAGTATTTTTTTGAAATAACACAGATTTACACATCAGTGTGGTGAAGATTTAAATTCAAATGGGAAAACAATGTTTAATATTAAAAAGCTCTAACAATTTTTGTAATCGTTCAGTTGGTCTGTTTTTTATTTATTTATTTCAATGGGCAAAATCATTTATTATGCTCAAGGGGAACAACAATGTTTTACCATTTTGACAGTGATGAGGTCAGAGGTCAAATTCAGTGAGAAATTTAGATTTCAGATGCAAAAAAAGTCTTTCATTTGACAATAAAGTGGTTGACTGCTGTGAAATAAACATCACTGCAGTGACTTGCATTAACATGTGTCAGATAAGAGACTTTCAACTGTCTTCAGTGAACTAAATAACTGCTATTGATATTTTAGCATTTCAATGGCCACCTTAAGTCTCAAAGCTGTCATTGTTTTTATTTAAGGCTCAGGCCTTTACTGTTGGTATCAGTTAAGTTTCCCATTCAAGCGGAAATCAGAAGAAACCAACATTTAAAAGAGGGATAAGAGGCCTCTGAGTGTCAAAAGCTAAAAAGCCTTGGTTTTGTTTTGCATCACTTTATTGCCTTTTCAATGAATTACTCCACGGGAAAACAAGTAATAGTGACAGCACTCTCATGCACCCTCTCTCAATTCATTACTGAATCATTTACATATGTCCTTTTTTGATTGACACTTCATAATGAAATGTGCATACTGAAAAATATATAGATATAATGGATTTGAAGTGTTAGACAAAGATCAATATTTAAACTTATTACGAGTAGTATAAAAGTAATAATGGGTTTTTGATTGAATATGTGTCTATTGATCTGTGTGTCTGGCTCTTGAGTGCATTCCACTTCAACAAAACTAGTTTTCTAATTTTTGGTTAAAACTCTTTGGTTGTACACTTCATCATTCATCGTCGTAGATGAAATGTTGGTTTGTGTTATGTAGCATCACTCTACTAAATACAAAATACTAATTGGCCAATAATTGTCTCACAATAAGATGTTATAAGTTGTCAGTTTCATTTCTTATAGAAAATTGATATACTATATTTTAACAAATACATAGCTAAATTGTATTACTAGTAATGAATCTTACTATTATTATTATAATATTGGAAATTCATGAAAAAAAGACAGCTCAGTGAATGTCTCTCTCACTGCATCATATGCTTTGAGATGCAATGTTAGTCAGTATGGTCAGCTTCGTCAACCTCAGCCATTCCAACTGTGTATGAACTTACAGTGGATTGACAAATCTTTGTGTGGGGTTCTTGAGGCAGCAGCGAGTTCCAAATTGAATTACATGCACATTTCTCAGCCACAAAGGGGAGCCATCACTAATTAAAACCATGTGATTGATGACACTGACGCTTCATGCCAAAGGAGGATAAATCACTCTCACAGTCACTTTGCTGCATTGGTTCCTGTCTACACACCATAAGCTACTGTAAGTTCAACACTTACTCAGCGAAGGGGAGTAAACAACCGGAAGAACACAGTTGTTGTTGCCCAGAGATTGTTTTTAATGTTTTGTTGTTATGTCCTTAGGACTATAGCTTCTTAGCCGCATATGTGAAATAATCTGAGGAAACAAAGTCACATATAAAGGCCAACAGTGGTACATGAATCTCTGTGTAATGTATGTGAAATTGTCCTTCACTAAGCACACAGTACATGTGCTTAATTATGTTACATCCAGTGAAACTTTGACCTATTAAAAGGGAAGGTGTTAACCTATCTATACAGAGATCGCACTTTGTGAGTAATCACTGTCTAATGGCTTTTATACTGAGTCACACATACCTATATCACACACACATCTCTGAAGCCTCTGATTCTTTCAGCCAGCACTCTTATTTCCTGAGAGTTTTGCTTTTGCTTTTTGTCCTACATACTGTTCAAAGGCAGGCTTGGCATGGGTTTAAGTGAAGAAACAAAGACCATAGGCAGTATATAATGATAAACCATTGTCTTTAAGGTGATTTGTTTTTACATATTCAGGATTTAAATGCACTGATTTACATATCAACATGTGGACATTTTAAGAGAGATTGCAGAACATGTGGAAAAGAACTGATTAAAATGAATAGATTACCAGTTTAAATATGTTTTCATTGATGCTTATTATTGCTCTATAACTGGACAATTGTGGACCCACTGGTCATGCAGTTGATCAGTTTCTTATAAATCAATTTTTTTATACTCAAAATAATCCGGTAATATACAAATAATACTTAAGTAAAACACATTTAGATTTGAGTAAGTACATTTTAAACTACTTCTCTGCTTATGTATATATGTATATATGTGAGAGTATACATATGTATGTATATATATATACATATATATATACACACACACACACTCACACATATATACACACACACACACACATATATATATATATATGTGTGTGTGTGTGTGTATATATGTGTGAGTGTGTGTGTGTGTGTGTGTATATATATATGTGTGTGTATATATAAACAGTATATGTGTGTATATATATATACAGTATATATACAGTATATATATATATATATATATATACACACACACACACACACACACACACACACACACACCTACACCCACATATATACATATACATATATGTTTGATTTTTTGGATTTTTTCCCCGTGCACTGTCAAACTTTTTACACCATGTCTTACAATCAATGTTTCAGTTGGAGTGTGATAGAAAAAAATGAAATCAGTGTAGACATCAGCACATGTAATTTTCACAACAGACCTTCTTGTTGAATTTGTTATCAGATAAAATAATCAAACGGTACAAAGAGGTCATTTTTCACCCCCATTTATAAATCCTCCTATGATAACCTATGTCACTTTACCAGGACAAGTCCATGCCGACTGTCTATATAGGTGGATTATTACAGTGGTTTAAAACTGCTGTATTTGGGCAGGAACAATTTTGCACTCTTAAGCTGCATACAAGTCAGATCCTGTCAGTGGGTTAGTTTTGTTCAAAGGACCAATTAGTGGGTCCTACCTTAGCCTGCAGCTAAAATGCCTAATGGTGGGGGCATCCACCTGAGAGGTGCAGAGCTCTCCCCACTGGGCTTTAATTTGAGAGAGGGGTGGGTGGCAGTTTCTGAGGCTTTTACCATTACACAGGACTTCATTGTGGCTGCTGACCGTTTGATCTTAAAATAATTTACTTAATGATCTCACCACGGGAGCAATTGGTGCTGCTCGATTAGTCTGCAAGGTCTAATGGACATGGGAAAGAAAGAGGAGGAGGAGGTGGGGAGGGGAGAGGGAGCAGGTGGGGGGTGGCATGGTAAGGACTAAGTGAATCTGCTATGTAACCTTGGGGAGGTACATTTTTCAGCATAAATTCAGAGGTGAAATTCTGACAGTGCTAGAGAAATTCAGAGGTTGAACTGTTAAAAGTGTTGCCGCAGATTAAGCCTATTAAGCCTAAAAGATTAGCCTAAATGATAAGAAAACTAAGTCATATTTTAATCATTTATCTATGGTAATATTTTAATATACAAAAGCTGAAGAGACTGACACATTCAGTGTCACAGTTTTGAAATTATCTTGGATTTTTACACTGATTATTTAGGCTACAGCAAATAAGTTGATGTAAAATTGTGTCTAACTAGAAAACCAATTGTACAATATTTATAATAATGACCAATATTTACATTCTACTTAATATTTATCGTATTCAGAGCAAGCATGATCACAATTTAATTGTTATTTTATGTAAACAATTTATGAAGTGTTTTCAAAGGTACAATTACACTTTTATTACATTCTGTTGTAAATTAAACTGTAACTACTATGAATTAAAACATAACTATGATGCAAATTAAATTAAAAGACTCACATTAATCACATTAATACTGATTCTGTTTAATTCTAAACCCCATTAAAGAGGATAAACATCATCCTTTTTTACACGTTATTAGATGTTTAAATTAATTTTGTGACGCCAAGCACAGATGCCATATTTAAATTCTAAAAGTAAACCATCCAACTGACTTTAAAGAGACTAACATGAGTGAAAGCATCACAGTAAAGAGTAGAGTTGAAAAGGTCACTCCACTACCAGCACACATTCGGCTACTTGACTGAAAGGCCTTCCTGACCTCTGTGCTTAGATAACAAGTCAAAGAAAAGGGGGATGGGGACTAAATGCAGCCATTAGACGATGAGATAGTTGCAGTCAGGTAAGTTGGTGCAGTTTACAGTAATCCCTCTGGCAAAGTATGAAAAGCGGAAAAGGGAGGGTGGGTGATTAACACAGATCACTATTATTAAATCATGCAGGAAGGTTGTTAGTGCACATGAAGTTGTCTACGACATGTCACGACAAAAATCTGGCTCACTGGCAGGAAGAACCCAAATAAATCTCTGAATGGAAAAATGTTTGATGGGAAGATATGGCATAATTAGAGTCATCACATTTAATGACGAACTACATCTGTTTCTCTTGTCAGCATTATAACCTTATTCAAAAAAATGCCTGATTATAGTAATAGTCAAATGGTAGTTGCCTCAGCCTATGGAGATTGTCACTGATTGCACGTTTATTTTCATAACACATGCCAAAAGTCTCAAAAGCATATATAAATGAAATGTAGCATACCTGGATAACTGCTGTGTGAATTGTCATACAATCATTAGTCTAACAACAAAGCCAGTGGGGAGTAAACCACTTCTTTCTCATTATTTTTCAAATAATGAGAAAAAAGGAGAACTAGAAATAAACCATTGATTACAATTCACTTTGCATGATCAAAGGATGATCTCCCAAAGCTTTCATTAAAATATCAAGTAGTTGCCCAGTCATGTGGCGGCTACAGAGAGGACAAACACTTGAACTCTGAATGAATGCCATCCAGTTTGCACTCTTAATTTTACGCAGAGACTTTTACTGGGACATGAGCAAAGGTCAACCTCTTCACTTTATAGTGGGCAATGACTACACAGTCAACAATGCAGTAATTAACAGGTACCAAAGCCTTTGCTGGTTGATTTTATGTTTATTTTATATGTATTCAACAATTTATTATTTCTCTTCCTATATTTTATCTTATCCTATAGGAATTATGTATTTTATGAAACCAAACAAGTTTATATATAAATCCAGCAATTTCTTTTCTGTTTCATTCAAATGGACAATGTTGAACAGCCATACAATGTTTATTATACTTGTAGTACACTGATCTAGTGTGATACTGTACCTCTGCGAGAAAAACACATACAGTACATGGATGTTTGTATAATAGTTATCAGACTGTAAGGCCACGGATGAATTATAAACATTTATTGAGCCACCCAGCCCCCTGCTGAATGGCAATAATCCTTGTGATGGGCTCTGCCAGAGACCACGAGGTGTGCATATTAAAAGTTTTTACTGAGGATCCACAACACCTGTGATCCTCTCACCATTGAGCCTTTGCGCCACAAGAACATAAATCACGGCTTGTGAGTGGAATATCTCATGGAGAGCCAGCATTCCTCTGCTCGTGCTGGGATTAGGAAACCAAAAGGGCACGCGCTCTCTGCAAATGCTACATAAGGCCCCAAGGAAGCCGGTGTGTTGAGAAACAGCCAAGGAGGCTCACTCAGCTCTGTCATTTATAATGTTGCCGGACTGACAGAAGCCCCTGGGACATAACCGCTAGAAACCCCAAACCACTGACTGTATGCGCCATCCAAACAAGTACAAATTATGGCCTAAACGAAGCGGAAGAGCTACTGCAAATTGCAGGAAGTGTTCTCCTGTGTCTTCATTATCTTGTTAGTGTTTTGAGAAATGTATTTTCAACTGCATGTGGAATATGATTAGCAACCTAAAAAGACTTATTTTAAGGAGAAGCAGAATTTGTCATTTGTCACTAAACATGTAATGCGTAATATTATTTTAGATAATGTGGATATGTTTGGTAGGGCTATAATCTAATCTCAGCAAGTGTATGTGTGATTAACATTGCACAGAGGAAAGTCATGACTTGTCCTCCTGTATAACCATTATGCATCTTCCAGGAGGACAGATTGTACTGTGAGAAAGAAACTCAAAGTATTTGATATGCAAAAAAAGCTCTGTATGTATCCTCGCCCTGTGTTAGTCAAAACATTGATGAGATTAATTTGCATTTATGGAGTGAATGATTACACAAGTACACTATATGAGGAATAAAGGGCCCAGCTCAGGTTAAGGCTGATTGACAGCAGCATTGTCTGGTGAGGCTTCACTTCATTTTCAGAAGCCCATAGTGACCTCAGGCATTATGGCCATGGGGGCAGTGCCAGTGTCTCAGGATGCTGATTAAGTGGGATAAACCAGCCCCTCAGACACAAGTGGCCTGGCCATCCTCAGGGGACACCAACCTAACGGCCTGCACCCAGCTTCCTCCACAACACACTCACACCCCAATGTCTTGTATACACACAATGCACACACAACACACAGGTGTAGGGTACACACATGCAAAGTGTAACTTTATATGCCATTTAATGCTTAGGCATCCCATTTAAGCACAGAAGAATTAGGATCAAAACTACACACAGGCAAACTTTTTTTTTATCACACAAGAGGTTCTAGTTTGGATATTTTGCGAATAAATATTGTATTTTATCAATGTATTTAATCCATGTAAACCACTTAAACCAGTAGGGTTAAGCCTAATGCGTGGCATATGCTCTAATACGTATGTGTGTGAACTAATTTAACAATGGGGTTTGTACAACAATTGTAAGGTAATGGGTGCCCTTAAAGCTTTTGTTTCCCAGCAGAGGAACACTTAAAACAAGCCTTTCAAGATAAGCGGCCGGCTGTTGTGTTGCGCCTTCCCCGCTCCCCCAGGACAACATATCCATCACCAGATGCCCCCGGGTGTGGGCTAACAAATTTGTTCATTCTAGGGGCTTACATAACACCCCAAGAGCTTTAGCGCTATCTGGTAGGATTTTTGTGTGATTTGCCACAGAGATCTCACTGTAAAGATTGAGCGCACAGCAGTCCTGCTTTTTAAAATCATTCATTATAGGGGCGTCAATTCACTACAGGGCAAAAATCCTGCATTTGTACGCTATTATTTGCCACCAACACATCGAAACTAGTTCGTGTCTGTATATCCGGAGACAGGTGGAGCAACGACTTATGACGGAATGACTGACAATATATTATTATTTAGTCAATGTGATCAATTATTATATGCAGGGGAGGTCACCAAACAACAGACGCATGCAGCGTGCCCCACCTTGTGACATGTCTTTTTAAATATGGCTTACAAATTGATTTTCGGACTTGTCACAGCAGTTTGCTCCCTATTAGGCCTATAATTAGAATAAAGCGAGATTGATTTAGATTTTTCTATCTATCTATCTATCTATCTATCTATCTATCTATCTATCTATCTATCTATCTATCTATCTATCTATCTATCTATCTATCTATCTATCTATCTATCTACCTGTCGTTTCCCTGCTGGGTCTCCAAGACCCCTGTAACTACATGAACGACTGCCAAAAGAGAAAAGCCAGTGCCCTCTGCAGGACGCCACTGATGGTGACGGTGCGCACACTGACAGACGCATCACCAACTTCAGAAGCTCCGATTTCCTATAACTCTCAAGTATACAGTGTGATCCACTGTGCAAAATAAATTATTATAATCAATTAAGTTTCTTCATAGTACTTCACTATAACCAGTAGTTTATTTCATCAAACAGGAGTAACAAATGAGAGAAAGAAAGAATGGTTTATCCTCCCATATCAACCAAGGATGACCCGACTATCCAAAGATTTTTCTTCTTAGAAATAATTATGATCTTTATTTCAATTAACACTACTCTACGGAGTCTACAGGGTCCTGTAGAGGGCGCCCTTGTGGTGTGGACCAACTCACATCCTTGGGCAGATTTGTTGTATTCACAGCAAGTTGGAATTTTGGGGTCTAATATTAAACTTCAAATGTGTGCAGCTACTTCGTCTGACTGACTTGATCACATCTAAACAACAAAACATCAGTTTTTCTTAGATAGCATCACTCCCAGTAAGACTTCTCTGGATCTTGTGTAAGGACAGCAGTAATTGTAAGTTTGGTGTGGTTTGACAAGTGAGTGAAGTGACTGGATGATACTTGCAACAGATGCAAAAATGTTTCTTACTTGCATGACAAAAAGTTAATTGTATACCTCCTCTGGACATAAACTATTACTCAATATGGTGACTCTTTTGAACATATGCATAGACTATGACAACCTAACGCTGTGAAAATGTTATGTCATTGACATAGTAGTCACTGCAAATGATGGAGTTCCTTGAAGATGCTATACCTGAGCTGTACTGTAATCCCTATTAAATGGTCATATTGTAGTTTTCTTAGATGCAATAATCATACCATTGAGGAGTTAACACCACTAACAATCTTACCCCACTCATAGTAAGAAACAACATATTGTAAGAAGAAGATCACTCAACCTGTAATACAGCTACTTTTATACCTGTGGATTACATACAAAGCCCGCCATTGATTCTGAATTAGAAACTGTACTTTACTAAACAAACATAACTAATTTTAGAGTCAGGCAATACATTTGCGCCGCCGCTTGTTGGATATGATTGGGGTGTCATGATGGAGTACTGTTGTGTGATTCAGTTTGGGAATCAATACGGCACCATCAACAAAAAGTCTGTTGTCAATGCCAGTCATTGATGAGCTTATGAATGATGCATATTATAAATGTACTTTGTGCAATTTTTGAAGGCTAAAAGACAAAGTGCAACATATAAAATACGAGTACAAACACAACCCTAACTTGTTAAAATCAGGAGTATTATTAATTAACAGATTAATCAAGGCAAACATATCATGCACCATGTCAGAACAAAAATTTGAATACCAGTCATAATACCTGCAAGTGATAAATGAACTTAAATATTGACAGTTGGATTGTAGCTCATTCTTTGTGGACTGCACATCAAGCATTTAAGGGCGATATTAGGATGTCTAGCTCAGCAGTGATACAAGCCTTGGCAGGAAAATGGCTGAGGTGGTAGTGCCAGGTTTGAACAGCATTGTGTACTAAGGAATAGTTTTTGGTTGCTTGGGAGGGCGTGATTAGTACAGTCAGTCTTTCACACTTTTGTGATGTTACAGCTCCTGGATCAGGGAGAAAGTGCTTCACTTACCTTAAAGATTGAAAAAAATATATTTATTTGTTGTTTATTCTTTATTGACAGAAAGGCCAAACTATGATGGCTGATGGAAATATGCATAGCTCTAAATGAACCCAAAGTGGTTTGTGAGATGCTGACATTTCTATCGCTTTCCATATTGTGATGATAGTTATAATGATCCCATTCCATTTGAGGCTGTGAGGGTCTCTGGTCCTCAGTAAATTGAATGACTCATGTTCTCAACCATGTTAACATCTGTGCTGATTTTCAGAGTAAAATGAGCGTGTGGATTACATCAGGAGCCATCTTCATCTTAACTGCTTGAATGCATTGCTTCCAACTTGTTATTAGCACCATAGCAACAGGCAGGCAATCTCCTCCCCGTAGGTGGTCTTGTCATTGTTAGTGATGAGGTCCAAAATGGTAGTGCCACCTGCAAACCTGAAGAGTCTGTCTCACTCGTCTCCCCGTTTTTCTCGAAAACTGTTTCTTGATTATTTTTTCTAAAAAGCAGAAAAGAAAGCCAATGAAAATTTTCCATAAATTATATACCATCTACTGCAATCATTGCTCTTGCCGAATCCTGCGTTGTGCCCCCTTTCTTCAATATGTTTTCTTATTGTTATAGGCTAATGCATTCTCTAATATATCAACATACCACTGAGCTCATTAAATCTCTAAGATATTCCAAAAGTACCATTTTGTTATTTGTTTACACTACTCAGAATGCCAGGCTGCTCTGAAATTAGGTGTAATAAAGTGCCTTGTAAATAGCATTTTCTGGGTACAGTGCTGTGCTGCTAAGACAACAGTAACTAATCACACACGTCACATACATTTTACTACAGTCAGTTGCTCCGACGCCAATAGGCTCCTTCAATTTCAAGTTCTGTCATAAAATAATTCACACCAGAAATATTTAGATGTAGCTCGGCCTACACGCACACACCATATTGAGTACAATGTTTGATGAAATTACTATAGTTCAATCAATCAGTCAATTAGTACAAATTATAGACATGAAATTTATCTTTTAAAACTAAATATGAACATTTTTTTATGCTTCACTGTGTCTCTTTACAAGAACCACCCAGACCTAGGACAAATCTCCTCAAATCTACTGTGATTTACAGAGCCATTAGGCTACAGGATGGAACTCTCTACCAACTCGCCTTATTAAAACCAATACCAGAGCCACTTTCAAGAAAACAATAAAATATGACTGATTACGATTAAATGTATAAAAGAAAAGGACTGGTAAATGTCTCATCTTGCTTGTTGATTGTTTCTTAGTTGTTTAGTTTGTTATTGTTTTGTTTGTAGAGTCTACTGATTTGACAATGGATCCATGTGGGTAATGTGTTCTCTCTGAATGTATAATGTATATCATTTTTTCTCCACCAAAACTTTGCAAAAAGTTTGCATCAGGTTTGCATGAACAAAAAGATCAGTCATTCCAGTTCACAGTTTGTGCAATAGCAACAGCATGGTTTACAGTCATGTGAAGGCATAATAAGGGTCATTAACAGTAATAATAAATGAGAGACAAAGGAAAGAAAAAGAAGGGGGGAAAAAACAAACTGATAACAGAAACAAACAAGACTTCACACCCAAGGGAAATTATGTAAAGCATACAGTCGTCTATCTATGCAACAAAATAAAGCACAAAAACAGCAAAGGGTACAAACTGCAAACAAGCATGACTGCACAATATAGCCCAGCAAGCCAACAGGGATTATAGGAAAATGGTAAAATGTAAAATGGGACATTCCACAGTAAATGATCACGGTACATTTTCGTGTTAAATGAATGTTAAACTCTTCATGACTTTCATTGTGGACAAAGTTTCTCTCTTTGGAGCTAGCAAAAATAAGTACCTGGCAGTGATTGAGGAGCGTGGCTGTTGCTAAGCAACGGAATGCTGAACCACCCACAGGACTGTACAGCTCACGCCTGTCTCCTTTGCAGACAGGCATGTTGTAGGCTAAAACTATTTTAACACGAAATTTGTAATAATAAAAGTTCAGGGGATAGTTTGTGGAGCTATCCTCACAAATACGTTTCTTTATTTTTTCCTCTCTTTTTTTAACGTTTTGCTGTAGGAAGTGACGGGACCGGGGACTACAATATGTCATGGTGGTAGAGCAACCATGTCCGACGAAGAAAGTGTGCCTTGTTTTCTTGAGGACGACAGGGTGAAGTTTGTCGAGGAAAAAGTTTGTGGGCTTCTGCGACTTCAGCGTCAAACATGGGAGAAAAGTGCAGTCAACGAAGAGTTCCAGGCTTATTTGAAAGACCTGTTTGAAAAAGATAATATTATATTTTTCTTTTCACCCAAAACAGGTTGTTTGGTTGCTTCTAAGGAGGTATGACTGTTGCAAAATCTTAGATAACAAACTAATTTAGCATGTATACTTAGCAACTGCTAATTAATACGTTTAGGGTACTTGCAAATTGCTATTATATGGATTGGCATGACATACTTTAATTAACCAAATTTAAGTGTTATATCAATTTGCAGTAAAATGTTGTGGTCATTTTTTTTAAAACACAGGTCCCACCTTTATCCCCAAACAAACAAATCTACATTCTCAAGAAAGGAGTTGTCCCCATTAACTGTGAAAACTACAGAGAGCTTCTGCTGTTTGGCTTCTTGTCTCCATCACCACTACTGCAGCTGTCAAGCACAGTTGAACAGGTGATCCCCAAACCCTCAATCTTACACTAATCTCATAAAAAAGCAATTTACTGCATGTTATGTCAGTTATTTTGGTTGTGCAGATGTATTTTATAGCTTGCCTTTAGGACACCTGGGTGAATCCATTTTCATTTTAATTTGTGTTTTTGTTCTTAAGGTATGCCTTCCACTGCTGTCAAATAGTCTTAACCACCACATGTGGCCAAATCTGATGTCTGAGGACATTATTCAAAATGTTGAAAGTGTATGCAGCAAGACATCAGTTGTATGGGGACAGGTTTTAGGGAAAACGGTCCTCCCTATCCCAACAGTGACAGATTGGATGGATAATGTATCCAGTACCTTCAAAATGTAAGTAAACAAACATTTTACCGTTGTATCATTGACTTTGATGCTGTAAGAAACACAGAAACACCCCCAACATGTATTTTTACCTTCAGGTATGATAACTATGACAGGGCACTAGCCCATGCAATAGAGACCCAAGTCATCAATTGGACCAATCTCATCCAGAAAATGCTGAAGGAGGATTCATCAGACCTACTTATGACAGGCTGTAATCCAGGACCCAACGCAGAGCTGAAGTTCTGGGCTTCCAGGAAAAGCAATATTCAGAACGTTTATCATCAGGCAGGCTCACTTTTTCTCTTGATCTTTAATGATAGTGTGATGTGAATTATTTTCATCTCTTAACTTTCTTTTCCCTGCTAAAGCTTTTGGTACTTTCACTTTTAGCTTCAGAGTCCCATCGTTCAGAAAATGGCAAAGATGTTAGAGATGATGGATAGCAGCTATCATCCAACAATCAAGACTCTAATTGGAAATGTATTTGATGGTAAGATTAAACAAGACATACAGTTCGTTCTGTAATTTGAAGTGTTACATGTACAGCATAATGTGATTATCAAAATGTGTCATTTCTGATTATGTTGTTTGTATTACCTTTTTCTCTCAATCGAAAGCATTACAAGAGGCCCAGGACATTGACCTCCATCTACAGCCACTGTGTGCTCAGCTGTCTCAGCTGGAAAAGAAAGGATTTACTCACTTTGAAAAATTCATCCCTGCACTGTTTCACACTCTTTTCCTTATCTGGACTAACTGCCAGCCCTATCAAAGACCGGCACGCATGGTGGTGTTTCTTCAGGAACTTTGCAATCTGCTGATTGAACAGGTAAGACTCCAAATGGGAAAAACTAGTGGTGATTGAATACATCTAGTGATACATTCATGCTGCAAATGTATTTAGACACAGTGAATGGAAAAGTGTGTTATACTAAAATACTTTTTTTTTTTTTTGTCAGTGATGCTTTGCTGATGTTAGTCTGTGTTACTCTGACGTAAGTTGTAGACTATTGGTGTGTGCTTAGAAACAAATTCACTGATACAATCTTTTTACTTACAGGCTTCTACATACCTCTCTGCTGATCTGTTACTTAGAGAAGACCCAGAGGAAAGTCTAGAAATGGTAAAGATGGTGATAAAAGTCTTCAGATGTTTCAGAGAGAGTTACCAGACCCAGAGGGAGAGGTTGGCCAACCATGCGAAACATGCACCCTGGGATTTCCCATCTGCCATGATTTTTGCACATTTCAACCAGTTCCTCAATCGCATGTTACAGCTGGAGGTGAGATTGTATATTCATCTTTGTATTCAGATGTGTGCGTTTTTATTTTTTATGTGGTTTTGTTCCCTTTTTATAATTATATTTTCAGGACTTCTTTGAAATAATGCTGGACTATCAGCGTATGGAAAAACTGGAATTTGGTGGACCTAAAGGAAAAATCTACAGTGAGAATGCTGCTCAGATGTACAGGGAGTTCTGTAATCATTGCCATGTATTGAAGCACAGTGAAAACAGTCCACTTGATTGCAACTCAAAGGTGAAATTGTCTAAAAATTACTTTTTGTAGGTGTTACAAAAACTGTCCAGCTACTTACAAATCATACAAATGCAAGAAAGATACATAATGCATTATTTTACACAGATGTACTCATCATTCAATACTGATTAATTGTCAATTTTGTCATAAGGATTTTGAAAATGAGTATATGGATTTCAAAGTGAAAATTGTGGACTTTGAATGCCGCCTTGCCAGCCTTCTATGCCTTGCCTTTAAGGATTGCTCAGGACTGGAATCAGCACTCAAAGTAAGCAAGACTGGATAATACGTTTAATTTTGATGACAGGTTGGATTAAGTGAATAGTCAGTGACAGAGCTACCAAGTGGGGCACCTACATCTTTTGTGTTTCCCCTTCAGCTGTTAACTATTGTTGGACCCTTCTTTGAGCGAGGAAAAATTCGACAGATATTCACTCCCAACTTCCTTCTACTGCAGCAACATTTCAGAGAAGAGCTGGAGAAGTGTAAATGTCTGTTTAAATCCCAGCTTGATCAGGTACTGTAAGCAAATTATGATATGTATAATATGTATCCAAGGCACAATAAGAATTTACCATTCTTTCTGTGTTTACAGATGGAGAGTGGTCTGAATAAGAACATGGCTCACGCATCTGGAGCTTTAAAGTGGGCAAAAATGCTCCGAGAACGCATTCAAACCTCATGGGAAAAAATCAGATTACTGTTTGAAACGTCAGTGTATTATGGCTACTTTCAGTCAATGAATGAATAAATCAGTTAGATGATTAGACAAATATATGCACAGATACAAGGGGTTAGAAATTACTATTGTGCTAGACTTTTAAAGGACACCTGTTTCACAATTATACAATCTTTTCAGATCTACAGGTGGTGTAGAGATGGTGAAGGAGCACCACATGTACATGGAGATGTTGAGTCTCCTGGACCAATATGAGGAAGACATTTACTCTGAGTGGTGTGCTGGTTTAGAACAGGCCTGTCTGATCAACCTCAACCAGCCTCTTATCTCTAGAAATAATTCATGTGGCTTGATCTCAGTCAACTTCAATCCAAAGGTAATGTTGCTTTAATGTTGCTGTAAAATTGAAGGTACCTGCTTTGAAAGTCTTGAAAGTGCTAAACAGTTTTTTTTAGGAGGTACATTATATGCACTGTATAATACAGTCTTGCATCGCCACCAACTTGTGGTAAATTGTTCCCTGGGCCAAGTTAAATATTTATTTCCTTCTTCCATAACTAATAAAATATACTGCTGACAGAACCAGCCATGTTTTTATTGCTGACATGTAGACGAAACCTTCTTCGCAGAGGTAATAATTACTCATATAGTTATTTCATTCACCTAATACATCATCCCAGGGATCCTGTTAGTTGAGACAAAACATTTTTCCACCACCCCACTGTGACTATATATATGAGTTAATCTCTGTTTCCTTTCACTCCTTAGCTGACTGAAGTCTTGAAAGATGTGAAATATATTCAAACTCTCAGTCAGATCAGCATTCCTGCAGCTGCAATGACTGTTTTTGAGAAGCGTGACATGTTCACAAAGGTTGGAAACCTGAGCTCACTTACACTCATGCACACCTGTTGAAGTTAAACAACAAGCAACGGTTCTGTCATATTATCATTTACCTCAAAAGATTTTTTTTTTCTCCAGTATGTGAGCAGTCTGCAGCTGCTAGTACAATGGTACAACAAGCTGAAGCACACAGTGCTAGAGGTGGAACTTCCTCTCATCAGAGCTGAGCTGGTGTCCATAGACCTGCAATTAACAAGAGCAGAGACTGATCTGACATGGCAAGACCAGGACTGCTGGAGCTTCATCAGCACTACCAAAGACATGGTCCACGATCTTGTATGTCGAGTCAGCAGAACCAAGGAAAACTGTGAAGCCATCCAGTCAATGATGAAGGGATGGAGCAAACAGGCCATGTTTTGCAGGAAGGACAACAAGAAAGGCTCACTTATACAGCTGGAAGATCGGGGAGACCGTGTCAACAAGATATACAGGTCCATAAAGAAGGATGGGGAATCTATCCACAAGCTGGTACAGGTGCATATGGCTGGATTTATGATAATATTCACTCATACATTTTCATGTGTACTGTAGGCCTGTGTTGCTGTAAGGAAACACTAAAAATGGGTGGCGTGATTCCAAAACCTTTCAGCATGTAGTCGAAATATTTGTCTCTACCACAGGATTACAACACATTGAAAGAACAATTCTGATCACAGGGAAATTAAAATGTTTATACAAATGTCATTCCATAATTTGCACTTGATTAAAATATGATCAGCTAAATCGAAACGTAACATTTATCTTTACGGTTCACGCCTTTTTGTTGTTTATTTATTGCAATTACTTTCTTGCTCTCTAGTTTTAATGAGCAAAATATTTCATGACATCCAAAAATGATGTGACTTTATTGGGAAGATGTTACTGAAATGGATTACATAAAATTTGACTGACACTGAGTGGTTTTGTGCTCACCATCTTTCCATTATACTGAAATTTCACCAGGAGAATATGGTCCTTTTCCATGCTGACCCTGCTTCAGAAAAATGGCAGTCCTACCTGGAGTATGTGGATGAGATGGTGGTGGAAGGGCTCTTTCGCTACATCAGCCACTCTCTCCAGTTCTTAATGGACAACATGGAGTCTTGTCCAAAGCAGGCTCCTCTATTTGAAACTCAGCTGATGCTTAATGGCTCAGGGATGGCATTCCTTCCCTCACTGGAGCGAGATGCAGGGGATGGCCTCTACGAGCTGATAGAAGGACTGATCGGAGATGTATTCAAGACTTCAGTGAATATCAACAGAGTGGCTTCTCATCTGAGCATGGACAGCTATCAGGTACTCTGCTGTAGATTTTGACATTACAAGAGACTTTTTGTTTTTTCTAAGAGTAGAAATATATGCTGAATTAAACTTTTCATAAGTACAAATATTATTATGGTTGTATCCAGTAAATGTTGTGCTCAGCATTCTGATTTTGTACATTGTCTACTTTAAAATTGTTAAAATTGTTGCCTCAACTTTCTATTATTAAATCATCTCTTCTACAAATCGTAAATACTCTTGATGACATGTGTCATGTGATGTAACCCTTACAGAGTGTAATGGATGACATGTTAGATTTGTTGGACCTGAGACAGGAAATAATGGAGCGAGTGGAAAACGTCCTCAAGAAAGCTGTAAATTACCAGACAAAGTTTGATTGCTACACCCATCTGTGGCAAGATGACAGGGTTGAGTTTCTCAGCCAGTTTCTCCTGTATGGACGTGCGCTTACAGCTGAAGAGATTGAGATTTGTAGTACAGATGTACTCCCGGAGAGCCCGCCTACAGTTGATAACTTCGAAGAACAGGTAAAAAGCTCTTTAAACTCATGGATTACAAATGTTCAATACACAAATTGTGTTTCTAATTTACAGTGGTCTTAATGTTACAGATAGATTACTATGAGGACTTCTACTCTAAAACTTCGAGATTTGAAGACTTCAGAGTGTTTGATGGATGGTTTCGGGTGGACATCAAGTTCTTCAAAGTTAGTCTTCTAAACATAATAAAAAAGTGGAGCTGGCTTTTCAAGGAGCATCTCTTGACATATGTCACCAACAGGTAAAATTGAGTTCTGCTTGGCAAACAAATGCAAAGAAAAGTGTAGCATCTGTAGTTTCACTCCACATGCTTTCCCATTCAGCCTTGATGAGCTGAAGGAGTTTATCCGAACCACCATTGAAGGGCTAGCCTGGCCTGTGGGTAAAGGAGACCATAGTGGCTTGGTGGAAGTTATGGGTCACCTGCTGGCTATCAGAGACAGACAGACAGCCACAGACAAGATGTTTGAGCCTCTGAGAGACACAATATTCCTCCTGGAACGCTATGGAGTGATCATACCAGACCAGGTCTATTCTCAGTTGGAGGTAGAGAAAGGAGTAGGATTCTTCTTCTATTTCACTTGCAAGTGATACAATATTCTCATTGATACATTTACTGTCAAAGAATCTGAATTTAATGACCATGCTACCATTTAAGATACAAAATAACTCTCTCTTTAGGAACTCCCTGAAAAATGGAGTGGGGCTAAAAAACTGGCCTTAAAAGTGAGGCATGAGGTGGCACCCATGCAAAACGCAGAAGTGATGGTTTTACGAAGATGTTGCATGGCATTTGAGGTGACAAGTCATTCTTAGTTCTTATTTCCAGATAAATTACATATGCACAGTATTGAAACGTTTGTATTGTATTTGCCAGTGTGACAGTCTTGAAACTGGTGTCTCTTATTTTTCAGGTGAAAACAACCCAATTCAGGGAGATGTTCAGAGCAACTGCCCCTTTCACTTATAAAACAGTGCATCCCTACATCTGTCTGGAGAAAGTAGGAGTTTAGCTATTGTTTGATTATGGGATTAAAATAACAACACTGTATTTCACATTCTGGATAACAATTACTATGTGTTGTTTTCTAGTGTGAAAAAGCAATCCGACACATGGAGAAAGAAGTAGCAGAGCTGCAAGAATCTACAAATCTATTTGATGTCACTATCCCTGACTACAGAGACATCAAGCTCTGCAGACGAGAGATCACAGTCCTCAAAGAACTGTGGGACATTGTTGTATTTGTGCAGGTAAGTAGCTTAATGCGTATTATACACTTAAATGTCAGTGTTCTTAAGGAAATAGAGATAGCATAAGAACTCGTCACCATACCACAAAACCTAATAACTCAATAACTTGACCAGCCTGTCTTTTTGGAGGCTGTCATTGATTCTGTGAATACCATGTAGCCTCTAAATGTCCCCATTAAGTCCCCTCAGCCCATTGACCCCTCTGCATGCGTCTTTATCTATACAGAGCAGTGTGGAAAACTGGACAATGACCAAATGGAGACAGATAAACGTGGACCAGATGGATGCAGAATTGAGGAGGTTTGCCAAGGTGAGGTCACCAACAGTGCTACATCACACCAGCGCATCTCTCCTGCTGTCTTGCTGTCATGCACCATTGCTGTTTGTAACAGATGCCCCTAATAACTAATTATGTTTACCTACCTTCTGTTTGTGTAGGACATACAGAAGCTTGACAAAGAGGTCCGCATGTGGGATGTGTATTCCGGGTTAGACCTTTATGTAAAGAACATGTTGACGTCACTGCGGGCTGTGAGTCAGCTGCAGAACCTGGCAATACGGGAGCGCCACTGGGTGCAGCTAATTAGAACAACAAAGGTGCATATATAACCACAGTAGAGGTCTCACTAAAGAGCAACTTTTTTTTGCAACATGAAAATTTGAGACTTTATACCATGACAATAAATCTTTTTTAAATAGATGGACTTCACCGTGACTGATAGTACCACCTTGGAAGACCTCTTGGCTCTGCAACTCCACTTTTTTGAAGAGGAAGTTTGCAGCATAGTAGATAAAGCAGTCAAAGAAATGGCCATAGAGAAGGTTCTTATTCAGTTATTAATACAGTGTTATTCAGCAGTTTATAAATTACCATGTAAATTAAAATTTTGTGACATGCACAGTATCCCAACTACATAGATTTCTAGCAAACATATTAGCCTTTCGCTATGCATCACAAGCTGTATATTTTTTTCTATTGTTAAATCTTTTACAGTAGAGTTTTATAAGTCAAACATTGTCATTATATTTCAGGTTGTAACAGAAATAAATCAAACGTGGGCATCAATGGAGCTTTCATATGAAGATCATTGCCAAACTTCTGTGCCACTTCTGAAATGTGATGAAGAACTTATTGAAACTCTTGAAGATCATCAGGTAAATTTCTAAGTTACTTAAAGAGATTCTTTGTGTGAACGTATAGCATAGAAAAATGCATAATGGCTGAAAAGCACAACAACTAGTTCTCAAGATCAGTTGTCTCCGAGGAGCACTGATAGTTAAGTGCTGAATAGAGATGAGAATGCAGGAAGGGGCCGCCCTGTCTGACTGTCTAACAGCACAGCTGAGAGTGGAGAGGTCCCTATTGAGTCCTCAGATTTATAGCTGCTGTCAGACACAGGGCATTGTTGCACCATGGCAGTCTTTGTACGTGTACACCAGATGTATTGGGGGGTTATAGCCAGCAATTAGAAGTCTTGCCACTTTAGTGCCTCCGTCTTTGTGTAAACAGACTGTTTCCCTCCCCCACTTTTTTACGGCATGACTAGAGGTTGAATATGCTTGGAAATTAAACTGATACATGTGATGCTCTCTCTTAACACAGATTTGGTGGTAGTTTGATGTGTTTGAGTTTTAGGTTGGACCTTTAAACTATGCTAGGCTATGCTCAAATGTCTCTCTGTCCTCATCCTCAAGCTTCAGCTCCAGGGCATCTTTCAGAGCAAACATGTCGATCACTTCCTTCTCCAAGTAGCAGAACTACAAAAACAGCTCACTGTGGCTGACTCTGTGCTGATGGTCTGGATGGAGGTCCAGAGGACATGGGCCCACTTGGAAAGCATCTTCAAAGGCTGTGATGACATCTGCCAACAGCTACCTGCAGATGCACACAGATTCCAAGTTATAGATGCTGAATTTCAGGTCTGCACTTATATGCAATATTGGTGGTTTAAGTCATGCAGATCCACTGTTCTCAACATTTTAAATGTGGTGTCTTTCAGGGGTTAATGTTGGACAGTGCTAAGACCAAAAATGTCATTGAGGCCACCAACAAGCCTGAACTGTATGAGAAGTTGGAGGATCTTCAAAAAAGGTTTATTTTAATATTTGATTTTTATTACACTGTCGACAGTTGGAAGTTTTGTGCTTACTATTCCTGCATCTCTTTCTTATAACAGGCTGGCATTGTGTGAAAAAGCTCTTGCTGAATACCTGGAGACAAAGAGACTTGCCTTTCCACGATTCTATTTTATTTCATCTGCAGACTTGTTGGACATCCTCTCTAAAGGGAGTCGCCCCACAGAGGTACATTTGTGTAGAATTTTCTTAAACTTTTGTAGTATTAATCCAAGTGTCACTATTTTGATGTTCACTGTATGTGACATAAAAATAAAATTTCTTTTTCAGGTGACTGTCCACCTCTCAAAATTATTTGACAACATGTCAGATCTGGAATTCTCCAGAAATGAACAATTGGATAATCCTAAATTTGCAGTGGGAATGTACAGCAAAAAAAGGGAATATGTTCCCTTTCAGACTGGATGTTGCTGTTATGGGCCAGTAAGACATTACATTAAATATCAAAGATTCTGAATTAGCTTTCTCATTTTGAATAATTTCACTAATGATAAGAATGCTTTATATCAGGTGGAGGCGTGGCTAACTTGTCTGGAAGAGTCCATGAGGGAATGTGTCAGGGGTCACCTGTCTGAGGCTGTGTCTGTGTACGAGGACAGGCCCAGAGAGCAGTGGATTCTTGACTTCCCTGCCCAAGTTGCTCTCATTGGATCTCAGATCTGGTGGAGTAATGATATGGAGCTGGTGTTTAAAAGACTGGAAGAAGGATTTGAGTCTGCACTGAAAGACTACAACAAGAAACAGGTACATAACTAGTAGCTCTCAATAATGCTGTGGAGAAGAAAAGCCACTTAAGATCCACAATAACAAACATGAACATTTTTCATGAATACTTGCTCAATGAGGGCCTTTTGCAATAAACATAGTGATTCTGAGACCTCATCTTTAAGTTGCTTAAAGTTCACTTGCTACAGTGTAGTGAGAGGGGTGTTGTTGAATGGAATTGTAGCATATTGCAAGGTGTATCTAAATATTAAGAATAAGAATACAACAATTACAATTTTCACCTCTCACCTCAAACCATGGTAACAGAAACAAAGAAACCGGCTCCTCTTCAGTTACTATCAGTATTATTTTAACATCAGTTAATATACTAATTGACAGTTGGTGTAAAGGTACATTAATGGGGTAAAATATCATTTTAGAATAATTTTATTTGCACATACAGAACATGTGTATATATATTAAAATGTTGAGCTTGCACTACATTTACATGGATTTGTGTGTAATGTGAGATTTTAGTGGTATCTGGAGGATGGACACATTTTCCTTAATGCTATCATAATCACTGGAGAGTCAGTGACCTCAGCTGGGTTTGTGGAGCCTTGTTGTGGGCTATCCTCACAGTAGTATTATTACTCTTGTCAGTTTCATCAGCACTATTTAAGGTTAGCATGTCCTTGGCTGCTGTTTGAATAATCTCTCTCTCCGTTCAGCCCACTGTACTGCACTGATTAGATCTGCTGTCATACAAGACCTGTGATAAATGCAAGATACCCACTGCTGTTTTGGTCAAAATAAGAATACAAGATTATTTCTGATTGTTTCTTAAGTCACAATCCTTGATTTGTGTTCAGTACTGTTTCTACCAAATTACTAAATCCAAAGGGTTCACATTCATACAGGCTGCATTTGCAGCATGCATGATGCTGAGAAGTGGTCTACAGCAACATAATTGTGGTGCTAAAGACATGTCACTTTATGTGTAATTGCATAGACCTCCTCCCTTTGCAACAGTAGTAATACAAGTGTGACAGGAAATGTTAACAAAGCAATGTATCACATTGTTGAGAATTCAGAATTTTCATGTGAATTTAAATTGTCATGTTTGCCTAAAATCCTAACTAATTTGCTCATAATAATTGTTTTTTTCATCTTGTCCAGATTTCTCAACTGAACTTGTTGATCAGCATGCTGTTGGGTGAGCTAAGCTCAGGAGACCGACAGAAGATCATGACTATATGCACTATTGATGTTCATGCAAGGGATGTTGTTGCAAGCCTTATTGCCCAAAAGGTTAATGCATATAAATCAACTTATGATCAGCATTTCATTTTTTTTCTGATTTAACTAACTCTGACATAAAAAAATATCACATAGGAATGTAAATAAACATATCACACTGTCAAATCAGTGTTATCTCCACTAGCTAGTAGGCTCCAAACTGTAGTAAGGGACCTCTGGTATAATGCCAGCTCACTTTACTTAGCTTTAGCTTGTTTGTGGTAACAGCAAAACACAACCGGAACTACGTCTGATTAGGAGAACGGGGCACTTTATTTTCAGCACTGCAAGAGTTGTACAGAGCCTTACTCTTCTTCTTTGTCTCTCACAACTTAAAATCATCTCATGACATGGCAAAGTGCAGAGACTACACAGAGTACTACTGTCGCACCTCTCTTATGTCACACATACACACACACAGCTCCACATACACAGCAAGCCATACACAACAGACTCAGCCTGTAACATCAGTTTTATTCATATGTTCCAATATCATTAATGTGCCATAAGCTGCTTAACAATCTTCACAGCATATCATACCCACTGTCCTTAGACCCTCCTTTAAATTTTGCTCTCAGGTCACTGAAGATCACAACCCATATAGGAACTGTTCAGTTTTCTATTTGCAAACCATATGTGAAAACGTATAACAAGAAAAACATATTTTCTGATTTTTGAATGAACAAATCAGTTACAACAGTACATTTATTCACGTTGTTTTCAAACTATAAATAAGAAGGGTACAGCTTTCATTTTAATGAAATGTATAGACACAAATATAGATTATAGACTTAGTAGCAAGACAATATTTTAACTAGTTATGATTATCATACTGCATGCTACTAATATCTACTTGTGTTGTATGTCGTGTTATACAGTTTGATAGCAGTTAACTGTGTTCACAGGTCACCACCTCACAGGCCTTCCAGTGGCTTTCACAGCTCCGACATTGCTGGAATGAGCCACAGCGCCATTGCTTCGTCAACATCTGTGATGCTCAGTTCCCTTACCTTTATGAGTATCTTGGAAATACACCACGTCTAGTCATCACTCCCCTAACAGACCGGTAAGATTATCAGTGTTCAACCTATACATTTAATATTTCAATACATTAGCTACATTCAGCATTGTACGTCTCTTTGTGTGCTGTTGCCATTGGCAAGTTTAGGTGCTACATAACCCTGACTCAGTCACTCCACCTGACCATGAGTGGAGCCCCAGCAGGTCCCGCCGGAACAGGGAAGACTGAGACCACTAAGGATCTCGGCAGAGCAATGGGTGTCATGGTGTACATCTTCAACTGTTCTGAGCAGATGGACTACATGGTTTGAAATTCAACAGCCTTTGCTCAGTTCATATATTGATCAGTTATTTCAGTAAACATGTATGTATCACTCCTAAATGCAATTCCTGTTTATGTTTAGTCAATCGGTAATATCTACAAGGGTCTGGCCCAGACCGGAGCATGGGGCTGCTTTGATGAATTTAATCGTATTCCTGTGGATGTTCTGTCTGTAGTAGCAGTGCAGGTCAAAACTATACAAGACGCCATTCGCTCTAAAAAGATAAGGTAAGCACGTGTAGCTGAATACATGAATTCTTCATGTTGTTGCAATATAGTGATAGAAACCGGTTAACTCTCTTGGCAACTTCACAGGTTCCTGTTCTTAAATGCGGACATTGTCTTAAAGCCATCAGTGGGGATTTTCATCACCATGAATCCTGGCTATGCGGGCAGGACAGAGCTACCTGAGAACCTCAAGGCTCTGTTCAGGTGGGAATGATAACCTTTTTTATAGTGCACTTTTACTTGTTTTATTTGTTACAATGTTCATTGTCTGTTCTATCTTTGTTCTGCTGTAGACCCTGTGCCATGGTGGTGCCTGACACTGAACTTATTTGTGAGATAATGTTGGTCACAGAGGGCTTCCGTGGTGCTAAGCTTTTAGCGCGGAAGTTTATCTCTCTGTACGCTCTCTGCAAAGAACTGCTCTCCAGGCAGGTAGGAGAAAAAACACTTAATCCCGCTGTTATATTTCATAATGTTAGATTGCAACAGAGAACATCAATAATAAATCTTTTCAGTTATACCTCAGGTGCACAGCAGTGCATGAAACCATTCAATACATCTTAGTAGTTTGTTTGGTAGGATTTATGGCTTGCCGAAACACAGGAAGACACAACTTTACTGTCTATCCTTATTTGTCTATTAGGACCACTATGACTGGGGTTTGCGTGCTGTCAAGTCTGTTCTGGTTGTGGCAGGAGCACTGAGGAGAAGAGACAAGACAAGACCAGAGGATCAGGTGACTTATGTGTGAACTTCATCCTACAGCCAAAGGAGGATAAAGCATTGACTTATATAATCTAAAAATGCATGGTATTTCCCAGGTGCTGATGCGTGCTCTGAGGGACTTCAACATGCCAAAAATTGTGACTGAAGATGTGACTATCTTCTTGGGACTGCTGGGAGATCTATTCCCAGGCCTGGATGTGGAGAGAGAGAGAGACTATGACTTTGAAAAGGCCATCAGAAAGACCACTGTGGAACTGCGACTCCAGCCTGAAGAGACATTCATCCTCAAGGTTTGACACAATATAAGTGTATAAATTGTTAGTGTTTTTAAAATAGAATGAAGAAGTTGCTAAAAATATGAAAACTGACTTCATTTTGTCAGGTGATGCAGTTGGTGGAACTCATGGC
Organism: Scomber scombrus; assembly: GCF_963691925.1. Lineage (NCBI taxonomy): Eukaryota > Metazoa > Chordata > Actinopteri > Scombriformes > Scombridae > Scomber > Scomber scombrus. The sequence goes on along the minus strand of NC_084976.1, from coordinate 15,406,027 downwards.
TGTGCGTCATTCTGTCTTTGTTATTGGAAATGCGGGAACTGGAAAAAGCCAGGTTAGATTTTCATGCCTTGAAAAAAGTAAAAATAAACACTCGCCATGGTTTTGTGAAGTAGTTTTCTAATGTCAGATATTTGTTTTTCAATAGATATTGAGAGTTCTCCATAAAACCTACGTAAACTTGAAGAGGAAGCCAGTTTGGAATGACCTCAATCCAAAGGCAGTAGACAGAGATGAATTGTTTGGCTTTATCCATTCTGCAACTCGCGAGTGGAAAGATGGTAAACACGTGATTTTGAATGAGAATAACACAATTTAGAGCTACAAGAAACAGTGCTAATTCATAGTAGATATCATGGTTAACAATTTTGAAATGTAAATAATGTTTGCATCATGCAATCTCAGTTCATGTTTGTTTCAATCTCTGTATAAGGTTTGCTCGCATCACTGATGCGAGAGCAGGCGAACATCTCCCACCTAGGACCTAAGTGGATTGTGTTGGATGGAGACATTGATCCGATGTGGATTGAATCACTCAACACAGTGATGGATGACAACAAGGTACCTCCCTCCTGTTCACTCATACACTATTGTACAACACATAGCAACCGAGGTGGTATAGATAGAAAAAGATGTTTCTTTACCTCTCCTTCACCAATCACTTGCTGGAGTGTGAGTACTTGTAGGTCTTTTTCCATAGTGATGAATCATGTCTTTGAGGCTTTGAAATATTCCAAAGCAAGTCTGTCAAACCTGATGAGATATGAAAGTGTATTTCTCATCGTTTGGGTAGTGTCTTATTATATTGACCATTCAAATGTTATGATATTTAGAAACTGCGATGCTTCACAACACTTTTCAGGTCCTGACTCTTGCCAGCAATGAACGTGTGCCGCTCACCTCATCTATGAGACTGGTGTTTGAAATCAGTCATCTAAGAACAGCCACTCCTGCCACTGTGTCCAGAGCAGGAATCCTTTATGTCAACCAGCAAGACCTGGGCTGGAATCCGTGAGTGACACAAAACTATTCACATATTTAACGCTGAAGGTTTTTACTTCAGTGCTGTCATATGTGTGACATCTTATGGTGCTTCTTGTACCAAAGTACATTGATTCAGATCCTGATCAGGTTAGCGCAGGAATACATTAAAAGATAACTCCTTCAATTGTTGCTCAGGTACGTCACCAGTTGGATTGACCAACGAGAATGCCAGACAGAAAGGGCCCACCTTACCATACTGTTTGAGAAATATGTTCCTCGCTGTCTAGAACGGATGAGAAACACCTTCAAGACAATCACTCCTATCCCAGAGAACTCTATGGTGCAGGTACACAACACAAGCATGTGCACTGTATTTATTTCTTCATTCGTATGCCTGTACAATCAGAAACACACACAGCAAAATAACCTTAGCCCTTTTCTTCTTGTTCAGACACTCTGCACTTTGCTTGACTGCGTCCTTACACCAGAAAATATTCCATCTGACTCTCCACGTGAGCTTTATGAGACCTACTTCACCTTTGCCTGTATCTGGGCTTTTGGTGGGGCCTTGTACCAAGACCAGGTATTATTTTTGTCTCATTCAAGTAGATAAAATTTAGTATGGTAAAAGTAACAATTAACATTTTTGTGTTTACATATCTGATAGGCAGCTATTAGCATAATTTTGGTGCAGATTTGAAATAACTTTGACTTGTTCTAATAAAGCTTATTTTATGCTTGGGTGTTCAAAACTCAACTGAAATGAGAAATGTTTGATAGAAAAGTGTGTATCTGAGCTGTAGTCTTATTGGATAGTTTGTTACTACGGTTATACTCCTGGTAATACTCCAATTAGTTATCACTCCACTTACTCCTTGCTTTGTCTTTGCACTTCTGTAACAAAGGTATAAATACAGGGTAAAGCCTGACAGTGTCCTTTGTTGAGAGACATGTCGAGAGTGTCAAGTGACCAAGAATAAATTAAGCTTAACTGTCTGTCATTTGGACTAATAGTAGGGCTGTCCATTGAAATGATATGAATTATTGCATGATATTATATCTTCAATGATTGTCTAGCTCTATGATTACCGGGTGGAGTTCAGTCAGTGGTGGACCAAAGAAATGAAGACAGTGAAGCTGCCAGCACAGGGGACAGTGTTTGACTACTACCTTGACCCGCAAACCAGACGCTTCCTGCCCTGGAGTGATACTGTGCCTCCGTTTGAAATGGAAACTTGTAGACCGTTACAGGTGAGAACATGAAAGTTACAGTCAATAGGACCCTTTATGTAACTCTCAAACAAGAAACACAAACTTTTTTTAAAGAGGTTTGACAAATGGTCACATACACAATCACAAGAAGCAACCTTTTTAAAGAAAAATAACTAAAAATGAACAATACATTCATATTATAAATGTATGTATGCCTCAGTGAACATAATAAGAGAGGGTAAAGTCACATCATGAGGTTATGGCAGGGGTGCTAGAATGGATGATAGGAATGCCACTGTGTTTGATTACCATCTACTACACCCCATACCAGACTGTGTGGGGGTGAAGGCATGAGCAACAAGACTTGAGCTATCACCCACGCTCTATTGTCTTTCTTTATGCTCCTGCGTACAGCTGTGAATGCTCCAAAGGCTCTTGCTGAGCCATAATTAGTGGGGTTTTGTTCTGAGCAAATGATGCTATTATGACAGAGTAGTCGTGGTGTACTAGGGAAATACAAGAAATTATAAATCACATACAATTCACTGAACACATGTCTGTCAATAAATCACACTCAAAGAAAGCCTTAATAACCATGTATGTTTCTGTTCTCTGTCTTCCTGCTGTTTCTATGATTGCAGGCTGTTCTGGTACACACAGCAGAGACTGTGTGTCTTCGGTACTTCATGGACTTGTTGCTGGAGAGAAGACAGCCAGTGATGCTTGTGGGGAATACTGGAGTGGGAAAGACAGCACTTGTCAGGAACAAGTTAGACTGTCTGCCAGAGAATTACATGACTACAAAAGTACCCTTCAACTACTACACTACTTCCCTCATGCTGCAGGGTGAGTTTTTCTGTTGTTCTGTGGCACAGAGTTGCAGATCTGGTAAACTGTAGCACCATCTGCTGGTAATGTTCAAATTAGAAGAAGGTGTGGGGGCAGAAAACTTCAACCTCAGATATTGTTTCCATCATTATCTTAGTCAGTTGTTAATTTTTGACGAATCACTTTGCTTCTTTTGTAGTGATCCTAGAACGACCGTTAGAGAAAAGAGCAGGCAGAAGCTACTCCCCTGTAAGCAACAAAAGGCTGATCTACTTCATCGACGATATGAACATGCCGGCTGTTGACAGTTATGGAACAGTGCAGCCTCACACACTTATACGCCAGCATTTGGATTACGGGCACTGGTGAGAGCACCCTGTATTCTTAGTTGTAGCAGTTCTTCAGTTGTGAGTTTGAGTCTCATCTCCACAAAAAAAAAAAGTTTTTTTAAGCTACGTATGTTGTGCTTTTTTCAAACCATCTTCCATCTCTGTAGGTACGACAGACATAAATGGACCCTTAAAGAAATACACAATACTCAATATGTTGCCTGCATGAATCCCACTGCTGGGAGCTTCAACATCAACCCCAGACTACAGGTACAGTATGTTTGTCAGAAAAACTGCCCTTATTTTCTGAAGATAGATTAAAAGAAGCATAGCAGCATGATTTATTTTTCTATACAAATGTCATCACCTGTGTTGACTGAATTATGCATTTTTCAAAGTATTAAATAGAATATAGTTTTAAGATAGTATAGATTGCAGTATGTCTAAATCAGTGCAGAGGTTGTTATTTTACTCCCTTTTACAAAATCACAGTTTATCCATTCAACATGCTGTGAAGTATTTGCAGGAAACCTAGATCCTCATAAACGTTCCAACATTCTCACTTGCATGTTTGCAGTGGAAAGATTATCATGGGAAAAAACATTACAAACATAATATTGCAATAGGTAAACCTGATCTTATATCAGTGTGGTTTGGTCCAGATGAATCAGTTTAAACCAAAAAATCTTCCAAGGTTGTATTTAAACATGTGCAGGTAAATAGAAGGTCAACCCAAACTAGCATCAGTAGTACTTTCTTTTAATAAGTATTTTAACTATTAATAACTATTATGCATTTCTTGGTTGTTGCCTTGTGTTTCTATAGAGACATTTCTCAGTGTTTGCTGTGAACTTCCCTTCATCTGAGGCTCAGATGTCTATCTTCAGTCAGATCTTGTGTGGCCACCTGACGCAGCAGCCCTTCAGTATGCTGGTTCAGAGGAGCTCTACAGCTGTGGTCCAGGCTGCCATAACACTTCATCAAAAGATGGTTCACAGCTTTCTGCCCACAGCCATCAAATTTCACTATACATTTAATCTGCGAGACTTGTCAAACACATTTCAGGTAATGCTGATTTTTAAGCAAGTTTGCTGTTGGACTTTTGAATGAATGCTTGCAATGAATACTGTCAATATAATTCTGTGTGTGATTCAGGGCATCCTCTTTGCTGGGCCTGAGAGTGTAAAAGACAGCACTGACCTGGTCCTGCTGTGGCTCCACGAGTCCTGCAGAGTTTACTCTGACAGACTAGTAGATGTGAAGGACCTTCAGCTTTTCCGAAAGCTCCAGATGGAAACTGCGCACGAATGCTTTGAGGTGCGATGCAGATTATGATAAACAATGTAAAAAGTAAAAATAGCTGTTTTTCACCTTCAGATACCAACACTGGCCTAAAGATTCGAATGATTTATTATGGGTGTCCTTTTCCAGGGAGTGGAGGACAAAAAGGTGACAAAGCAGCCCCTCCTCTATTGCCACTTTGCCCAAATGGGTGAGGAAGCCTCCTACACTCCTGTTACAGACTGGTCTGTGCTCAGGACTATCCTCACAGATGCACTGGAGAGCTACAATGAGCTCAATGCAGCCATGAATCTGGTGCTGTTTGAAGATGCAATGCAACATGTGTAAGTATAGTTGATGGCAATATGATAATAGTGGAAATAATACATGTTTTCCTTTACAATTGAATACATTTAATAAATAGAAATGAGCAATTTTAGGAAATAATAACAAAGACCTGCTGGAAGGGAAGTCAATATAATCTGCAGAGATAAAGATGTTTGGTGGCATAAACAATGGTTGTGTTGTTACCAGCTGTCGCATCAGTCATATCCTGGAATCTCCGAGGGGTCATGGCTTACTGGTTGGGGTCGGGGGCAGTGGGAAGCAGAGCCTGACTCGTCTGGCTGCTTACATATCCTCTGTGGAAGTCTTCCAAATCACTCTGAGTAAGGGTTATAGCATCCAGGACCTGAAGGTAAATATTGATGCTGTTAATAGGTTACAGCAGTGTGTCATCTCATAAAACACATGCTTTCATTAAAATGTATATTCTTCAAGAGACACACATGTAGTTACAGTCCTTACACAGGGCCTTGAATTACATCGTTTTTTTAATGAAAATGGCTGTAAATACATAACAACAAAGGAATGATCAGGGTTTAAAAAAAACCCTGATCAGTATTCCCTCTGGCTGCATGTAGGATATCGATGGAATTGATTTTAGTTTTGTTCAGCTTCTCCTCTAATGTGGGAAATCATTGTCAGATACTATTAAAGGCCATTGGAAAATATTTCAAAATCTCATTGATGAAACAAGTTTTGTCAAGTTAATCATTTTATAATCACTTAAAAGTGCAAGGTGTCATCTTGAGGTTTGTGCTATCGATTAGTGTTTTACCAATTTTTATGTTGGCAGGTTTCATGTGAACAGTGTGGTTGTACATTCATACCATGCTTGTTTTGTTTAGATGGATCTGGCAGGTTTGTTCCTGAAGACTGGAGTGAAGAACCAGCGTGTCGCTCTGGTCCTGACTGACGCACAGATACCCAATGAGCGCTTTCTTGTCATTATTAACGATTTACTGGCATCAGGTTAGATTCCAACTCCACTGTCATACTATATTGTATCTTTACTGTACTGTACTTTATTCTCCTGAGACAAAAAGCTTGTGAAATCAGAACGTTGTATGAGGGGAGAGTATTGATTGGTCACTTGTCAGTTTGTCATGATGACTGTGCTTCTCCCTGCAGGAGAAATTCCTGAACTCTTCAGTGAGGAAGAGATTGAAGGGATTGTGTCTGGTGTGAGAGCTGAGGTCCGAGCACTTGGACTACTTGACACCCGGGAGAACTGCTGGAGATTCTTTACTGACAGAGTCCGACTACAGCTGACGGTCAAGTATTTTTCTAGCAAATTTCCCTTCTAATGACAGTGTTGTCCACTAGTGCTTCTACCCTTATCAGTCCGATGAATTACTGTCATATTGTTGCTCTTCCCCTTATGCCTTGATGACACGTTCAAATTAGTTGTCATCACCACTGCGTGATGATGTCTAGGAAAGCTGCTCTCTTTCAATAATTCAGTGTATCCTCTTATAATATCTTCTTTTAGAGAAGAGATTTTTTTCTACATAATTTTCTCTCCTAAATGAACATTAAAAGAAGTGAAATTACCTTCAAGAAGGTAAAAGAAGAAGAGGGAAAATTCTCATAGAAAAAATACAGACTTAAATAACATAATTTTCTCAAACCAATATCTAGCTGCCATTATGGCATTCTTAAGGCATTTCCACAGTAGTTGCAGGTAGTCATATAATATGTTGCCTTTTTTTCATTAGCCTACCAGGAAAACACAAAATCAGTTACTATTATGGATTGAGGTGATAAACACTAAAATTGACCAGCAGAAATTGAAAACTTATACCAACGATGACATTTTTGATAGCACTATAATGACAATCACAGCTGGCTTAGTAACAACACATTAAAGAGAAAATACACGTAGTCTACCACATTTGAGCTACAAAATTAATAATACAGTTGCTGTGCAATGTTATTAAACATGTTTGACAAGCTGGGTTAACAGACCCAGACCAAATGGGGGGTTAAAAGGAAGGAAATTCTTGTCTCAGTACACACGTATGCGGTCCAGGCAGCTAATCTTTGCGCCAGGGCCTCTGGTAGCGTCACCGTCTGCTTCAGCCAACTGGTAATGTGGCTGCCTATCCATGTGCCAAAATGATGAAAGTGGGGGCATAGAAGGGTGCCAATTATGGGTTTTGGATGAATCTGTGATATCTATGACCTGCGTTGATTTTCTTATGTGCACTTGGCTGTACATCTTGTCCTCCATGGGCATGCATGTCCAGATTTGTTTTAGGTGACTCTTCCTGCTTCCCTCTTTGTAGATGGTACTGTGTTTGTCTCCAGTGGGTAGTGCCCTTCGTCTTAGGGCCCATCGATTCCCCGCTCTTGTCCAGTGCACCACCATCGATTGGTTCCATCCTTGGACCTCTGAAGCTCTGCAGTCGGTCAGCCACAGGTTCATCCAAGAGATTGAAGGCATTGAGGTCAGACCTCTGAACTCAAGCACTTAATCTCATTAACTCTCTTGTCCTGATCGTTAAATTATTTCTGTGGCTACCTTACAACCATACTTGTGTGAACTATGTAATTCTACTTCAAATATCAACATTAGCTGTCAGAGATGCATCTATGTGTGTGATGTATCTTCCCTCAGTTTTCCATGTACACCATATTCCAAACTGAGTTAGACTTTAATGAACACCTTTTAATTACTACAGTGCAGCTGGATTAATTTTTCCATAGATCCCTCATCATTAGTTGTATGCTGAGGTACTGACAAATTGCTCAACACATGCCTGGAGACTCACAGTGAGTGCAGGCATACCATGCAGGCATACCATTGTTTTCCATCATAGCAGTGGAACGATCACAAACCAGGATCATTTATGTTAATGAAGGAAGAGTGATTAAGCACATAACGACTCTCTAAGGAGGCACAGCTGTCACAACCAGGAAGTGTCATCACATATGTGAAGATGTGCCAGAGAATGTCTCCTCTGTTTGTGTGTGTACATCTGTTCATGTGTGAATCCTCATGAGCAAATAAATAAATAAATATATGCATGTATAAAACAGTAGCTGTTGTACCAATATTGCAGTACAGTATTGGCATTAGTGACTTAAGCACAAATAATATTAGAAGTAGGAGGTGGAATGGTTGTAGTAGCAGCTGTAATAGTAGTATTCAAGCAGGGAGTTACTAGTAAAGTTGTATTGATAAGGAAATCAAAGGAGTACTTGTGACCATAATACCATATAATACCATTTTGTGGGTGCAGAAAGGACGTGCTAGTTTAACTTACTGTGCATTAATAACAAAAATTGCATAAAGTTGAAACCAAACACTATGTAAGAAATTATATCAATCACAAGTGTTTTTTTATATATATATTCTTCATTCATTCTGACAGGAATACAAGAAATAAAATGATAATTTATTCAAAGTTTAGAAATGCACAACCCACTAATAGCTACAACAGACAATCAATGGAGAACTTTTTTCGCATCTCAACTGAACATAACATGCTTTGTCAAAAAGCATTATGTCAGATCTTAATTAATAATGATTTTTTTCCTACTGGCTCCATGATCATTAACAAAGGCTTTTTGTGAGTTATGGTTTGGTTTGATCCTTGCATTCTCTGCTCATTTGTTTTTGCTTTAATTGATCGCTAACTGTATGATTAATAGAGGCTCTGTGTCATTGAGCACCATATGATGAATACCCAGTTGGAATCTAACAGCGACTGTAGATAGTGTTTAGAAAGTTGGAGGACATCAGAGATAATGTAAACAGTGTGCATGTTTTACAAACTGCATGTCAGTGGTATAAACACATTATTTTCACAGAGGTTTCAAAGCCTAATCAGTCCTGCTAGCTGCACCTAAATTTCAGATTGAGTAAGTCAGGGCCAGCCAAGTAAGATGGCAAAACTTGTAGATGAATTCAGAATTTATGAAGATAATATTTCAGTCCCCATCAGGTGGGGGATGTTAAACTCTACTCAATCCAGCTCGCCCTGTTCTCCCCTCTCCCCCTCCTTGTCTGCTTATTTTTACAGCCTGCCGTCCAGGAATCCATCAGTCTTTTCATGGCCTACGTTCACACCAGTGTCAACCAAGCAAGTGAAAAATACCAGCGCAATGAGAAGAGGTACAATTACACCACCCCCAAGAGCTTTCTCCAGCAAATCACCCTGTACATGAACCTTCTGGAGAAGAGCCGGGCTCAGCTCCAGCACAAGATGAACCGGCTTAACAGCGGCCTTCAAAAACTCCAAAACACTGCCACTCAGGTAAGCAGTTACTCTGTTCTGTAGAAATATAATATTAAGGTTTGAGGTTCAGGGTCATGATATAAAAATGAGGACTAGTACTTAACAGTGTTGATTTCTCCTGACATTAAGTATATTACAAATGTGTAATCATTTTTTTCTGTTTGAGGTTGAGGATCTAAAAGCCAAATTGGCATCCCAAGAAGCTGAGCTGACCTTTAAAAATCAGAATATTGAAGCTTTAATTACAAAGATTGGACTACAGACTGAGAGAGTTAGCAGGAAGAAAGAGGCTGCAGATGTCGAGGCACAAAAGGTTAGAAATCCTTTTCACATACTGCTGATCATTCTGTATACTCTTCATTACACTTCATATTGCTCCATTCACTACACAAACTTTTTGTCATGCAGTTCATTATCTTGCTTTTGTCATTTATTCAGGTCACTCTCATCCAGGCAGAAGTCTCAGCCAAACAGAAGGATTGTGAGAAAGACCTTGCCAAAGCAGAGCCTTCACTGGCAGCTGCTACGGCAGCACTGGACACCCTCAACAAGGTGCTCTATGTTATTGAATTAGGCAAAATTCAATAAAATCTTCAGTCATCCTAAATATTGTGAAATGTTTGTAATTCTGTTTTAGGTTAACCTAACTGAGCTGAAGGCCTTTCCAAACCCTCCTGCTGCAGTGATCAATGTAGCAGCAGCTGTGATGGTTCTTCTAGCTCCCCGCAGTAGAGTGCCTAAGGATCGGAGCTGGAAAGCGGCACGAGCCTTCATGGGCAAGGTTAAGCTGTCATCATGTCAATCACATCTGCCTGATTAATGCCAATCTAATTTATGTGTGGGCCTTGACCCTGGCCCTGCCCACCATCTCTCCCATGCTCCCATTACAGCTGGATGGCTCTATGAATATGCTCCGTCACCAGAGGAGCATGTGTGTCGACCCTGTTCTCAACCCCTAGATGCCATTAATGCAACTATGGCAACAGTGCAACTATGTGCTTTTTAAAAAGCCAGCAAATGTTAGCATGAAATGAGGTTCTTTAGTTCTTTCCATCCCAAAGACATAATCTTTAGCAATTTAGCAATAGCTTTAAAGTTTTTTTAGTTTTTTTTATCTCAATTGATTTAATTCATTTGATAGTTAAAAAAGCATATGCATCTTAGACATGCTTTTTACATGCATGTGGTCCTGAATGTGAGGTAAGTGTACTTGGGCAACAAGTGAAAGACAAGAAGGCGGCAAAATTATTATTTTTTGTAGCATGTAAAAACCTTTTTGCATTCAGGATGTTATGTTTATATTTTACATGCATGTGTAATTAATACATTAATCCAGTAGGTAGTCAGTGAAAGGCCACCATGCTTTGTTAGAATGACCATGCGGAGGCTATGTTATTTACGTATTGATAACCCTTCCTGTTCAGTAAGTATTAGTCCATACTGAACATCAATTCAATTTATATATTTTACACAACAACATAGATTATACAATTAGTTTACCGGAGAAGAAGTCAAGTTATAATCCATGTTGTTTGTGTGTCTTGTTTTTGTTGTCTTTTTCCTGGTTTCTGACCCTATTTTTCTGTCATTGTAGCAATTTTTTAATTAAGTAATTTGTAACATCACCGGATAATCGACTGATATCAGCCTGAAATTCCAGTGCAGGTATTGATGTATCTTTTGAATCCATGTTATGTCTTTCAGGTGGATGATTTTCTTCAGGCCCTGGTATCATGTGACAAAGAGCACATACATGAGTCCTGTTTGAATGTGGTGAAACAAGAGTATCTGAAAAATCTAGAGTTCCACCCTGATCTAGTTCGGACCAAGTCTACAGCTGCAGCTGGACTCTGTGCCTGGACTATTAACATTGTCAGATACTATGAGGTCAGGCAGGGATGTTCTTATATTCACTACAAGAAGGTTTGATTTTTTATTATGGAGTTTTTTTCATAAAGAATGCCTTCATTTTTTGTAGATTTATTGTGAGGTCATTCCAAAGAGGCATGCATTATCTCAAGCAAATGCAGAACTAGAGACAGCAACAGCCAAGCTGCTGGCAGTTCAAAAGAAATTAGAGGTGGGTGACATTTTATTGTTCTACTGTAGTTAATAAAGTCTTGTAGTTTGCAAACTATATTTTCTCAGTGGTGTCTTCTCTCTCTCTTTTCCTGTGCTTTGTCTCTACAGGATCTTGATGCCAGCCTCCAGGACCTTACAGCTCAGTTTGAAAGAGCTACAGCTGAGAAAATCAGTTGTCAGACGGAGGTGACCTGCACCAACCAGACCATAGAGTTGGCCAACCGACTAGTCAAAGGCTTAGAGGTAAACAAGGAGAGAGAGGGAGAGGAAGAGGAGTTTGGAGTTTGTCATTGGGGATGACCTGGCATAAAGTAAACTGTCAGTTTGTCGGAGGCATGCATGGAGAGGCGCTGGTAATCGAATTGCATCAGTAATCTGGACTAGAAGTTGTTAATGTCTTGGCACAATAGACTGACAGTTGTGTGAGTAGATCAGGCAAAGGGAAATTTTTACAGCCTGGCTCAGCAGCATACCAAGGACTTGTGAGACAGGTAGAGAGGGCTGGACCACAGAAAACGCATGGCTGAACTGGGCAACTGGCTGGCTGAACAGTTTCCAAATGGAGAAAAGATGGGAGATGAAGAGAGCAGTGGACAGGTCGTGTGTGTGTGTATATATACATACATTTACATAAACATATATATATATATATACATATATACACATACACACACACACACACACACACACACACACACACACACACACACAAACAGTTGGTGAGTAGTTAGTAGTTGGTGTTGCATAGTTAGTAAATATTATTTTCAACTCTTTTACATTCATGTGCAACCCTTTTTCAGGCTACAGTATTTGTTATGTTTATGGGTGCTAATATGAGATAAAAGATGGCCATTTCATTGGCCATTTCGTAAGTTCGACTTTCTTATCCCAGAAAATAAATGTGGTTTGCATGGAACAGCTTGGCTTTTAAGCATATCAAGATAAATGTTTTGTCTTTATGGCATTGACCTGGAAGCAATAGTGTTCAGACTAATAAATCAGACCGTCTATATTTAATCATTAACTTACCTCAAAGCCTCAACAGCTGTTGGAAATTAACAATGTCTCACCCCAGACTGAGTGATATTACAGGCAATCCATAATACATTAGAGTAAAATTATAGTGATTTTTAACTGTCTGAGAATTTATTATGTGACATATTCTAGATCCACAGCCCCTTGTAAGAAAATGCCATGCATGATTTATTGTTGTAGAGCTGTCACAGTCATGGTATTGAAGGTTTAAATGAATGGTAAATTGATGCAGAGTGAATCTACAGCCAAACTTCCAAAGCTATTTTAAGGGAATTGCATTTGTATTCTTTACTGCTTAAATCTTCTTAGTTTGTACATGAAATATAGTATGAGGTTCCCAGCACATTTTTTTGCAGTGTAGATTCTTGTTTAGCTTTTTACTTTAAAATGTACTCAGGTGGTCTAGAACCTTTCTAGAAAATGTTTTTTTTTTCATGTCTCTCATGTGCATTATTCAAATGGTAGTAAGGTCTGGTCTTTGTATTCTTTGCAGTCAGAAAAGCAGCGCTGGTCACAGGCAATAGTCCAGTATGAGAAGCAACAGAAAACCCTGTGTGGTGACGTTGTCCTCACTTCAGCATTCGTCTCTTACATGGGTTACTTTACCCGGCAGTATCGCATGGAGCTCTTCGACAACAAATGGATCCCTTTCCTTAAGTCTCAAAAGGTAGTCAGTTTTGCAAACTGTGGTGTTGTTGTGTATAGTGTAATTGTTCAGAGAAAATCTTTCTTTCCTCGAACATCCACAATAGAGTCTGTAAACTTAAACTCATCCTGTCATCAGTGCTCTAACTAGAATGACATCACTCCTTGGTTTCTGTTCCAGGTCTCTATACCCCTGACAGACGGCTTGGATCCAATCCTCATGCTTACAGATGATGCCACTGTGGCTGCCTGGCATAACCAGGGCCTGCCAAATGATAGGATGTCCACCGAGAATGCTGCCATCCTGACCACCAGTGAGCGTTGGCCACTCATCATCGACCCACAGCAGCAGGGCATCAAGTGGATTCGAAACCGGCTAGGGTCAGACCTGAGGGTGGTGCAGCTGGGACAGAAAGGGTGAGAAGAGGCCATATTCTGATTTGCAATCACAATCACCTTTTAATTTGTCAGTTTGTGTTGTTTATTGTCATTTATTAATTTATTATTATTTATTATTTATTATTTATTATTTTTACAGACTAAAACCTTTCCCTACAAAAATCCACAGGGAGTGTTGGGATACTATAGAAAGAAGGATGATGAATAATTTTTTGCCCTGTCTATTCTGCAGATATCTAGATGTGATTGAACAGGCCCTAGCTTGTGGTGAAACCGTTTTGATAGAGAATCTACAGGAAAAGATAGACCCAGTCTTGGATCCTCTACTGGGCAGAAACACTATAAAAAGAGGAAGGTTAGTACTCAAACTGCAACATTACAGTTTATTTGCATTATTGTACTCAGAAACAAAGATGCTCAGCTTAGTAAACACTCTGTTTCACAGAAGCGTTTTAGCATTGAGCCTGTTACTAACCAAAAACATTTTAAATTAACTTATGGTTTTTCTATTGTTGCTACACAAGTCAATATGTACGCAACTTGTCCCAATGCATCTGTGGTGTGAGACAATGGGTGCAGATTTACCAGATGGTTGAATCTCACTGAGCATTGAAACACCAGTGAGACATGACTGAATGCATTATTATTGCCCACTCTTTAGATTATAAATGAATTTGTGGCTCGTGTTCTGAATCCCTGAGGCCAACATATTGATTGGCCCATCAAGACAGGTGATAGATGTATATTTGTGTGTTCATATTCTTTAGGTGTGATGAATATTGAACAGCTGAGCCTCAGTGTATAAGCTGAATTGAGGGCAGTCATGGTTATGTATAAGGACTCCTGTCTCCTGCAAAAAGCTGGCATGTAACACACTAAATTCAGTGGTCCTCCATCATTATGGCAAACTCAATCTAGCTGCAATAATTTCATAGTGCTAGTAGGTGATTTGTTGGCATTTGTCTTCATTCATCTATTTGAAAACAGAAAAACAGCATCACAGAATCTTTACACTGACTTTTATCTGGATTATTTAGAATTATGTACTTGATGTTAGTCGTCATGTTTGTTTGTTTTTTTTTGCCATATATGGTTACTTTGTGTAATTTTACTTTAAGTCTAACATTTATGCTTCGTAACTTAAATGGTTTATTCAAGAGTTATTAATACCACCCTGTATTTAGTAAAATGTTCTGGATTTAAGCCTGATTTTCAAACGTCATGACCACTGCTGCCCAGTTTAATGCACTTCACAAATTTAAGAGTGCCACCAACACGGCTGCTCTATAATTACCTTTGTTCAGTCACCAATTACCTTCAATGGGCAAAATCCAGCAAATTTCACAAATTGGATACTAATAGTAGAAGAAAATAGAAAATTGAAAACACCACATATTGACATTCTGCTTTGACTTTCCCCTCAAAACTGTTTACATCTTTCTTGTTCTGATCTATGCGTGACTATGAATATTGAGCATCTCGGCGCACGTTCATCGAGCTCCTTCTGAAGTCCTGTCCGTCCAGACGTAACAATTCATCATACTAAATCTGATTATAAGTTTATCCCTTGTAGATGACCCACACACTTGTTTCTGTCGATGATTAATACAACCTGCTGGGGCAGCCATGATGGATCTGGTACAGCACCACAGCTGAAGTTCATTAATAATT
Source organism: Scomber scombrus (assembly GCF_963691925.1). Lineage (NCBI taxonomy): Eukaryota > Metazoa > Chordata > Actinopteri > Scombriformes > Scombridae > Scomber > Scomber scombrus. The sequence goes on along the minus strand of NC_084976.1, from coordinate 15,390,978 downwards.
GGAATGTTGTAGAGTGTGAAGTAATGAATACTAATTATTCCTTTCATGGCTGACGGAAGACTACAAGCCAATCCATCAGCAAGGACTTTAATTTGGTGGAGTAATGGTTCTATCAATAGTACATTAATTCTGGCTTGTGAAGATATAGAGTTGAACCAGACCCAGGCCATGAGGAACCTGTGCTGTAAAATTGGGGCCTTGCCTGACACCCAAGGGGTAATTAGAGAAAAATGAAAAGCCACCGGGTTCGTCAAGCCAGTGCTAATTTAATTGAAATGCAGGAACAGATAAATATTGGCTGCTGTGGTGATAATCTTTCATATTTATTCAAGATTATTAGTCTAGAGTATAAGTGACATTTGGAGCCAAAGTGTAGTTCGTCCTGCTGTTGGAGCGGCAATGCTTGAGAAATGTGAGGTCGATGGGCTCAGATGCACATAAAAAAAAAAATACTGTAGGTTTTAAGAGTTTCAAGATATGAAGGCTTTGCACTGTAGGTCAGTTCTTAGCTTCTAGGATCATAATCCTCATTATGGTGCTTTTTTATTGTATTTCTAATCATTTTTTTCTTGGCAGGCAGAAAAATAATAATTATTATGTTTTCAGCAAATTAGTGCTTGATTTGTGAACACTAGCTCTACAGATGGAGTTTGCTCCATTGTTCTGGAGATGGATCTGTTAATATGTGAGCTCAATGGCTGTTATGATTGAATCCCTATCACTTTTCCATCTTTGCATTTATATTTGCTTTGATGATATATGAAGATAGATGAAGATCTATAATACCATTGAAAACTCCCCAAAAAGTGAGTGAGCGGACTCTGAGATGGGATTGTTCTCAAATATCTCAAAGCTTAAAGAGTTTTGCCCTGCTACAACAGTGTAGAATATACTTTTTGTTGTTCATTACATTTCTTATCATTACAAGTGATTCTCTCCTTAATAGCAGAAAAATACAGCTGTGAGTTTTTATTGACATGTGACTGATTTGAGAAAAAAATTATGTATTTCCCTGTGATTCAGGTACATTTGGATCGGGGGTAAGGAGTGTAAATACAACAGTAACTTCCATCTTATTATCCACACCAAGTTGGCCAATCCCCATTTCCCTCCTGAGCTCCAGGCCCAAACCACCCTCATCAACTTCACAGTGACTCCTGTGGGCCTGGAGGAACAGCTGCTGGGACAGGTAGTCTCTCGGGAAAGACCCGACCTGGAGGCCCTAAAGGTGAACCCGTAACAGTCAGTGATAGGCGTTTTGATTGTAGTGATTTTACAAGCAAGACCACAATCCATAATACCAAACAGAGAAGTCATTCAATCTGAACTGTTTTGTGTATTCTGCCCAAGATGGAGCTGACCAGACAGCAGAACCACTTCAAGATTGAGCTCAAGAGGTTGGAGGATGACCTGCTGAGTCGCCTCTCTGCAGCCCACAGTAATTTTCTGGGTGATATTTCTCTGGTGGAACAGCTTGAGAACACCAAGATCACAGCAGCTCACATTCAGTACAAGGTGAGGATATTACACCATCAGGGTCTTTTCTGTTGTCCAGTTGGAGTTGAGCGCATTGTGGGTTTTTTTGTCACTCAAGTGTTTTTGAATGTCACACAACCGCAAGCGCCTCATTTTATTGCATTAGCTGTAAATGATTTGTAGTTTGGAATATGTGTAATGAGAGGGTTTTGGAGCATGACTGAGAGCCTAATAGCTCATTTTGTGCAATTGGAACACACAGGTGGTGGAGGCCAGAGAGAACGAGACAAAGATCAACGAGGCTCGAGAAATATACCGCCCAGCAGCTGAGAGAGCGTCACTCCTCTTCTTCATCATCAATGACCTCAGTAGGATTAACCTCATGTACCAGTTTTCTCTCAAGGTGAAACCTTTACCCCTGAAGTGCCCTCAGAGGACACTCATCATTTTAAGCAGGATTTCAAACACAATCTGTTGGATTTTTTAAAATTAGAATTGTTCATTTGTCATTAAGCACAATCCCGTGTGAGCAATTTAGCCCAAATGTGTATTTCTAATCTTACTTCCAAAAAATTGAGTGCTTGAACCTTTTTTAGTATTTAGCTGTCAGTTCAGTGTTAAATGCAGTTATTCTTTATCCGACCACTGTCCTCCTGTCTTGCAGACTTTTAACTCCGTGTTTAGCAAAGCAATGGAGTGTGCAGAATGGGACGAGGACGTGAGGACCAGAGTGCTCACTCTGACTGAAGCCATCACCTATTCTGTATTCCTGTACACCAGCCAGGGCCTGTTTGAAAGAGACAAGTTAACCTTCTTGTCACACACTGCCTTCCAGGTGAGGGACTCAGGGCCGCCTCAAAGGTGGAGCCTCCTGTCATCCCCATCAATCAAAGTACTTTTCTGCCCCCACATTAACTTCAATTAAAAGCAGTCAGCAGTACCATACGCTGCTATTGATTACCTCTCACACCTTGCTCTATGGCTGCTGTTCAGACAGTTGGTTCTGACAAGGGGGTTGGTTCTTATGGCATAATGCAATTATCTGTCATGGCGACAACTGTTTTCATCTCGGAAATTGTGCGGCTCTGAAGGCTGTCCTTCATGTCGCCATTTCACATTCTGAAGCACTTATTCAGCCGGATGAGGTTACCCAGTTCTTTTGCCAAACAGTTCTCTTGCAGTTTTGGATTGCTGTGGAAATGATTGAAAAGAGATCAATACAACATAGATCATTACAAACTACTCTTGGTCCTTCCCCTTAGATTCTGCTCAAGCAGGGCTTGATTGATGCTCAGGAATTTGACTTCCTTCTGCATTTCACTGTGGAAGCTAGCACAGTCAGCCCAGTGTCCTTCCTCTCTCCACATGCCTGGGGGGCCATTAAGGTACAGTATACTGCAGGCTTGTTACCTTTATATGGTAAAGGGTCTCATTTTCATTTTGTTGGCCATCAGATCAGCACTATATGTACCGTAATAAACTGCTTCAAGTGATATGACACTGTCTGAAATTCTGGTATAGACCATTTCTATAATGGAGAGTTTCAGTGGACTGGACAGAGACATGGAAAGCTCACCCAAGCGCTGGAGGAAAATCGTTGAATCCAGCTGTCCCGAAAAGGAAAGGCTTCCACAGGACTGGAAGAATAAGAGTTCCCTCCAGAAGCTCATAATCCTGAGAGCACTCCGCCCTGATAGGATGATCTACACACTAAAGTAAGTAAGTGACCACAGTGCATTTATGTTTGCAAGCGCTATTTTATCATTAAGATTGGATAATGTTTCCTGGCAGGAACTTTGTGGAGGACAGCATGGGAACAAAATATGTGGAGGTGCCTGGGCTGGAATTTGACAAGTTGTATGAGGATAGTAGCCCCTCCACTCCCGTGTTTTTTATCCTCTCACCTGGGGTTGATCCACTCAAAGATGTAGAGAAACTAGGTACCAGACATATTCTTGATATTTATGCATCTTGTATCACTTGTTAGAGATATATTTTCTAACTACTTTTTTCCTGTGCAGGATTGAAGCTGGGATTTTCCATAGACCAGGGAAATTTGCACAATGTTTCCCTTGGACAGGGACAGGAGGAAGTTGCTAAAAGGGTTCTGAGGAATGCCTCTAAACTTGGGCACTGGGTCATTCTGCAGGTAGGGAGCATCACCATTCAGTGACTAGGCTATTGCAGTGGCATCAGGCTGTTCTTGCAGCCAGCCTGTAATGCACCTAATTACATTATCTCACCCTCTGCGTAAGGGAAATAAACTCAATTTGGTTCAATAAAAAACATAATTGGCTAGATCAGCTCCATAAATGCCTCTTTTAAAGGGAAAAGCCTGCAGCCAAGTGGGTCCCTGGAGGCTTTGTTACTAACTATGGACAAAACATAAGACTATTAGAATGAATACTCCGCAAACAAAAGTAGATATATTTATTTTATCAACCTCATAGCATATTCTTTCTAATATATTTTCTAATGCTTTTTGATATTTTGGTTGGTCAGAATGTGCACCTTGTGGCTCGCTGGCTGCCCTCTTTAGATGCTCTTCTGGAGGCAGCAGCAGTGGACAGTCACCCCAAATACAGGGTGTTCATCACCGGTGAATCAGCACCAAGCCCTGAGCAGCATGTTATCCCCAGATGCATCCTGGAGAACGCCATCAAAATCACTAATGAGCCCCCCCCTGGCATGAACGCCAGTCTGCATGCAGCCCTCCACAATTTCAGTCAAGTGCGTTTAAAATGTAAAAAAGTAATTTCCACGAAAGCATTACATTTCATTAACAAAATGTATTTAATCAGCTGTTCTTTCCCTCCCTCTCTTTTCAGGACACTCTGGATATGTGCTCCAGAGAGCAGGAGTTCAACTCCATGTTCTTCTCCCTCTGCTTCTTTCATGCTTGTGTGACAGAACGCCGAAAATTTGGCCCCCAGGGGTGGAACCATATTTACCCCTTCAGCACAGGAGACCTCACCATCTCAGTCAATGTCTTGTACAATTACTTGGAGGCAAACACCAAAGTAATTTGACCACTATTTAAATTTTTTTTTTTTAATTCAGCATTTTCATTTAATTTTGTTCATATTTTTATTTATATTTATAAAACTTTTAATTCATTTTTTACCACTTATCTCTTCCCTGTGTTAATTTATAATGATAATAGTGTTTGCAGCAGTATTAATGTCAGACAGGGATGTTGAATTACTGAACAGTGTCTCCAATTACTTATTGAAATCTTTTGTCGAACTGTAATTTGTGAAAAATGTTCATTCCCATATTTTTTTCTCCATATTTCTTCTTATAACTATGAACACACAACCTATAATTTAGCTTTATTTCAGGAAGACAAAAAATCCATTCTTGGGGTGCTGTACCCCTCACGACTCCTAATGCATTTCTCTTAGAACTCCTATTACTCTGGTCACAACCAATTATGTCTCCTAGGTATTCTGCCCTCCAAAAACGAATGTCCTTCATTATGTTAACCAAACAGTAACCTGTATGTGCGTACACAGAGAATTCATTAGGAGGGCAATGAAGCGTTATCCTAAATGTAATTACATGCAACCAATGTGACAGTTCACAACGCTACATAAGTGATCACTGCAATTAGAGCTGATGAAGGAAGCAATTTGCAAAACAATACAGGTACAAATGATTGTGAACCTCCAGCTTTTGTAATTTGTTATGAATCACAGGTTCTTTTCTTCCTCCTTCACCCTCACGGATCATAATCTCCCGCTGAGGAAGAGACTCTTCTGTCATACATGTGATCAGTGTGTTTAAAGAAACATAATTTTGTTACATTTCCCTACTGTTATCATTAATAAGATAGCTAATTTGGGAAGAGATCATAAAGCCTGAAGCCTCGAAGAAGGAATATTATGACATACAAGAATTAAATAAAATAGGGAAATGTGAGATGAAGGAACACATTTTGTTTATAGAGGTTTTAGATGTTCATTATTAATTAATAAGTGTATTTTACATGCATTGTCTTATCAGTCTAATTCTATGACAGTCTATGCAGGTGCCTTGGGAAGATTTGTGTTATCTTTTTGGGGAGATCATGTATGGAGGACACATTACTGATGACTGGGATAGAAGACTGTGTAAGACTTATCTGGAAGAATTCATGCATCCAAAAATGGTGAGTCAGTGTTCATCTAAGAATAAACCAATTTTTTACGCATTTGGGATTGCTCCAAATTGTATAATTTTCATATTTTTTTTCTACTTATTAATTTGGATACATAAAGTAGGGCTATGGACAGTTTTACGGTGCCAAATAGTAAAAATCTAGAAAGCTGTTTTGAATTTCTTGGTGATATTGTTTAGGTCAAGGGTGCCCTCTTGGGATGTTAAACTGAACTGCAGTTTGTGTTTTTGCCACTGGTAATTTACCTCTCTCAATTTAGTAATGTGCACTGTGCTGGATTTGGCTGCCAGCTGCATGAAACCCCATTGCAGTCATTAACAGGCAATTATTTGGTACTTTTGTCTTAAAGTGTTCATCTTCTTCCCCTTTACCAACAAGCTACACAGTTACTGAATCTCCTCAAATGCAGTTTGCACAATCAGGCATTAATCAGTGTGTTTTTGCTGTAGGTACAGCAACAAGCTGACAGGTGCACAACTGTTGTGCTTCATGTTTTTTAATCAAATTTTGAATTCATAGTTTGAAGGGGAGCTCTTTTTGTGTCCTGGGTTCCTGGCCCCTCCGTTTATGGACTACAGCGGATACCACAGTTACATGGATGAACATCTTCCATCTGAGAATCCCACTCTGTATGGTCTACATCCCAATGCTGAGCTTGAGTGCCTCACTGTCACTTCAGACAACCTCTTAAGGACTCTGCTGGAGCTACAGCCGCAGGACTCCTCCAGGGGAGAGAATGCAGCTCAGACCACAGAAGAGAAGGTGCTGACACACAGAAAGAAACATTACTGGAAAATCACCTGTACCCAGATAAATAACCCAATCATGTTTACTGGTGTTTGTCAGGTCAAGTCTGTTATTGAGGATATCCTTGACAAGCTTCCTGAGGAGTACAACATGACAGAGATGATCTCAAAGACAACAGAGCGAAGTCCGTACATTTCGGTCTGTTTGCAGGAGTGTGAACGCATGAATCTTCTGCTGGCAGAAATAAGAAAATCCCTTAATGAGCTGGAGCTTGGCCTGAAGGTGCAGTAATAGTGTACTGTGACATGTACTGTTAACACAAATAAGAATCAACAGTTCTGTTCTGTATCATTAACAAGGGTTTCTCTGTTCACAGGGAGAACTCACCATCTCTTCCGGTATGGAGGCTCTGCAGTCGGCCCTGTTCAATGACTCTGTTCCAGACTCCTGGGCCAGACTGGCTTACCCCTCCACTAAAACACTTTCACAATGGTAACTACTGGTTCCTAATTATACCGTTTTTTTTTTTACTCAACAAGGCCTTTATCATATCCACTGTATTGTGTCCTTCAATATGTTACTTATGACACACTGCATCGGTCATCAAAGTAGAAATTCAGTCATTAAATGTCTTCAAGCATAAAGCAAATGCTAGCGTGATTTTATCAACACAAAGGGATCTGGTCCTTCAATAAATTGTGTAATTGAATGATTATTTATTTTCTAGGTTTATTGATTTAATGACTAGCTGTCGTGAGCTGGACAGCTGGACTCAGGACTTTGTTTTACCTGCAGTTGTTTGGCTCTCCGGCTTCTTCAATCCGCAGTCTTTCCTCACTGGTGAGGTCACAGTCTCAAAATCAACCGCAGATGATTCAGATAATGTGTGCTCCAGAAAAATAAACATTTGTTTTGGGGTTTTTTTTCCTCCAGCTGTACTGCAGAGCATTGCTCGCAAGAATCAGTGGCCCCTGGACAAGATGATTTTGACTGTAGACGTAACAAAAAAGTCGAAAGATGACTTTGGACATCCGCCTCGGGAAGGGGCCTACATCCACGGACTCTTCATGGAAGGTCAGGATTAATCAATGCTAATGTCCCTGCAGTGTATCCTGCAATACTGAATTAAATTACGTAGATTTTTAACAATTTTTAGCAACCTATTAGTAGTTATTAACCTGTTAGTAGTATTGCCAGTCAAACTTACAATGTAACGTGTCCTGTGTCCTGCCAGGAGCACGCTGGGATACTCAGGCTGGAGTCATCTCTGAGGCGGTTGTGAGGGATCTGACCCCGGCCATGCCGGTGCTGTATGTCAGAGCCGTGCCAGCGGAGGAGCAGGAAGTCAAGAGTACTTATGAATGTCCGGTGTACCGTACCAAACAACGTGGAGCCACGTATGTTTGGACCCTTCACCTCAGAAACAAGCAGCCGCCTGCCAAGTGGATTGTAGCTGGAGTGGCACTGCTGCTTTCTGTTTGAGACAGAAGTATTTTATTATATCTAAAAACAGCATTCTGTAAACAGTGTTACAAAGATAGTTTATAGATTTATAGATTATTTCCTCCGTCATTGAGACCGTATTTAGAGTCCCCCTCCACTCAAAAACGTGTTTTACTTACAGTTGGATTTTGTGCAGAATGATTTATGTGCAGTTTCTTTTCATATTCATCTGAAGAAAGTGTAAAGTTTGTATGTTCTCATTTAAAATCTGATTTTAAGGGACAGGCCTAAAAACAGGATTTGTGACATCACATCACATCATAGCTTGGAGCCAGTCATGGTCCAATATTCAACTTACGCAAGTGTGATGTGGAAACTTGAAGCCTCCAGTGCACAAACACTGAGAATTAAGTTTATAGTGAAGTAGTTGACGGTAGGAGACTTATGTCCTGCAGTTAAACTTTTTAAATGAAAAATATTTGCATATTCATAGATCCTAGATTTTTAATGAGGGTGAAGGAGTGGATGTATTTTTAATAATTTCAAAATGGTAAATATACTTTTTTTTGTGGAAAAACAGCATCAGACACACATTACTGTTTCAAGCAGAGTATTTTTAATTATGTCCAGAGGAGATCTTTAACCATTTATTATTGTTTTGATTTTTATCATGTTTTGTAAACATTACTAATATACTTCAACAAGACAAACATAATTATATACTTTTAATTTGCAATTCTATTGTTGTATACAATTTGGTTTATAGATGTCAGTACTGGTGTTGTAATGTGTGAACATGTAATAGATTTAAAGATAAAGCAAGTAAAGAAGTGGAGATACATGTTGAGGCAATGTTGAGCATGTTTTGTCTGACACTGTTGAACTTTTCCCTTGAGATGTTTCGTTCTGGGCCTGATTTGTCGGGAGCTTATGTCTCCATTTTAGACCATGTAATTCTGGATAGGGAGCATATTTTATTGGAAGGTCAAGATTAAAAAAGCTTTCTGGCTGCCCTCTACTAACTGAGTGATACACAATGCCGTCTGGAGGCTTCCCGGACAGAATTCCCAGGAGATGATGTGCATGGTCGCTATTGACTTTTAAATGAGGTGCATTTGACATTGACCTTTAGTACGGCGGAGGCAGAATACTAACAGACTAGTGTAATTCATTCAGCCTGGCCTGTTGGAGAAACCTATTCAAAGACACTGATAGCTTTCTATGAGAAAGCAACACATTAGATTACGCATCTTTTATCTGCCTGCACTCTCTGTTAGCATCTGATTAACTTCATATGAACCAAATGACACCTTTAACAAATCTAAAGCAGCACCATCATCTTATCTTAAATGGTATCTTTTAAAATTGATTTAACTGAGGTTAATTGAAAATTAAGATCAGCAGATTAAAGTTTGACTATAATTATGCATTCGTACTGAAGTTCACATCAGGATTTACATGCTTTGAAGTATTTGTTTGTGTGTAAGTCAAATATACAATAAAATACTGCAGGTATTTTTAATCAACACAAAGAGATGTTTCTCAGAGAGAAGTTTGTGCAATTGAGAAGATGTAACTGAGAAATAATAGTCTGCATTTATTATTCAAAACTCTTTTTTACTTCACACTTTTTGAACTTTCATTTTTTTTTTTACAAACATCTAATAATGAACTTAGCAAAAATATGCTCAGGAAGAGACAACCAAGTGACATTATGATCTACAAATAACAGCCACTGAGACACAATTCCTTTTTTTATTTTCTTTTACTGGAAATCAGCACTCTTATCTTCTCAAATGAGATTTTCTCCAACACTAATAACCGCTGTGCTGTTTAATTTCTCCCTGCAGCCACTGTGGCTGCAGACAGACATGTGGAGGATGGAGGATTGATTCTGTGTATTGTATTGCACAGGGGGGAAATGAAGAACCAGTCTTTCTGTAGCTTCTCTTCATCTGCCCTCTCTTCCTCTCATTAGCACGCCACGGCAGCTAGCCAGTCATTTGGTGACAGGGAAATGATACTGTGCTCGCAGTGTTTGGGAGGAAATGGCAGGGTTCAGGGCTGTGGCACAGCAGGGGTCGTGCCACAGATTGTCATGTTAAAGGCCAAGCAGGACACCTGGTTAAAATCAGCAAGGGCATTTGGGTCACACTTCCGCCTAACAAAACCCAGGAAAGACGTTGATGTTTTTTAAAATCAAAAAATTTAACAAAAATTCCACATTTGTAGTGTTAAGAAGCAGCTATCTGGTAAAATACTGTGCTTTGCAAGTACACGTCACAAAACAAAAAATGTAAATGTCTAGCTTAGTCACCTGTGATATTACAACATTTTAAAAAGTCAATTACTGCTTCCCGTTTTGAAGGACTGAATTGTACAGTACTCTTTTACAGCCACAGAGAGGCAGTGACGCCTCATTGGTGCCTGAGATGGTCTGATGTTGAAACAGAAGGCAGGTGAGCTCTTTTAGTGCCGATGGATGATTACAAAATCACATTTTTCATGAAGAATAAAGGATGCATAAAAGTTAAATATGTGCCATGTGCCAAGCTTAAATCTCTTTGCAGTCTAGTGTAATGTCCATGCTTTTTAGTGCCACTCGTCATTAAGTGCCTACACTTCTGCACTTTGACCAAATGAATTGGTCTCACTTTTTTGCATTTGACAGCTCCCCTACTTTCTTCTTTGTGTTATTACTTACACATTTGCGAAGCCTTTTTCCAATGTTTGCAGTGGATTCCTAAAAACACTTTTGATTATGTTCTTACTAAGAATTATAGGTGTTTGTTCCTTGAACCCCTTTACAACTACAGTACACATGAACTTGCATCATCATTTTGTGCTTATGCTAAATTACATACAACAGAGTTTAAATAATATATTCAAGTTGTTTTCATCTGAGACTACGGAAGCTTATTGCATTCATTCAATAAAAAAAAATACAGATCCTGTTTTTCTGAGTAATTTTTCTGTTTTTCTGAGTAATTTTTTTTAAAATCAGTTTTTCTGAGTAATTTTTTCTGTTTTTCTGAGTAATTTTTTTTAAAATCAGTTTTTCTGAGTAATTTTTTTCCTGTTTTTCTGAGTAATTTTTTTGGATCAGTTTTTCTGAGTAATTTTTTTCCTGTTTTTCTGAGTAATTTTTTTTTTTCCTGTTTTTCTGAGTCATTTTTTTTCCGACTGGAAAAAATTACTCAGAAAAACAGGGGGAAAAAAATGACTCAGAAAAACAGAAATAATTACTCAGAAAAACTGATCCAAAAAAATGACTCAGAAAAACAGAAATAATACTCAGAAAAACTGATTTTAAAAAAAATTACTCAGAAAAACAGAAAAAATTACTCAGAAAAACAGAAAAAATTACTCAGAAAAACAGGATCTGTATTTTTTTTTATTGAATGAATGCAATAAGCTTCCGTATGAGACAGTTCATCTTGTGTAATGGATAATGTCTGTTGTGTTCCTTTGGGTGCTTTTGCTTGTATCAGTTTTACATTGACACTATTGTAAATGCTTCAGCAATGAACAGTATAATTGATCTGCTATCTTACATAAAGAGTACACTTATTTAGTACCATTTGCATATTTCAGATGTCTTTTAAATGTTACCACCTTTATAAAAGGACAACTTTTATAACAAACAGCTCATGTTGATGAAAGGTATTTTATTGCATGCACAGTTGACAGTGGTGGTCGATCCATGGTTCACCATATCATACAGACCAGCCAAAACAGTGCATACAAAAAAACATGAAATTAAACAGAATTGTTATGAGTGATGTCTATAGACCAAATAAATAATTCTGAAATAAATAAATATCCAGAATTTCATTATATACTGTATATGTGTGTATATACACACACACACACACACAGTATAAATAGAATAAACTCTACATTGTTGTGATAAAAAGTAAATTTACAATATGATGGATAATGCTAAAGTACAATCTCTCCATGTTCAATGTGGGCTTTTCATTCCAAAATATACAAAATAAATAAAGAATATAACGCGGAACTCCATTTACAACACTTCACAACGCCTACTTGAAATGGTCTAACTTCAGGGCAGAAGTGAAAATGCTCAGTTGACAAATTTAGAGAATAAATACAGTATTTTCTATGTCTACACACTATACTGTACATACATTAAATAAATGGCTTATTTTTTCTTCTTTTTGTCCGGAAGGTGCTGTAGTACTTGATTTTGCTATTGCTCTTTCTCCTTATAATGGCGTCTCATCCAAAAACACAATATAACTTATTTTTCCTCTTATCTAAAGTACTACAATATTTATCCAAACGTGGACTGACAATTAAAGAGATCATCTGTTGCTCACCCCATTATGTGGCTCAGAAGCATTTGGTTAAACAAGAAAGCAGTTGTCAGTATGCATGTTATCGTGGGTTGTTGTGAGTCACTATGTCATTGTTTTTGGGGAGGTTTTTTGTAGTTTTTCAAATGCTAATTTCTGGTACTCACAGTAACACAAAGCTAATATCTTTAAACCCAGCATATCAGTGCAAAACCAACTGGATTTGATCCTCTTCAGTCAGAGGAAAAATACATTGCATTGGGCTTTAGGTTGAACAGACAGATACACAGACGTAACAGGATGGGTCTGCTGCTTCATTTAACTGATTGTCCACAGCATTCACTTGAATGGGTGTTATGGTTTTTTGGCACTAATGTACGTGATTATAACTCTCACACACCAAAGAAATACACTATACTGTACTTCCTTTTCTAATTTCCTAAAGTATTCCGCAATGCAAAAATAGATCATGGAAATCATACATGAAAATGTTCAATTTAAACGTAGGTTTGACAATCATTTTCACTATTTCTGTAGTCTTGGGTCAGTTTAGAAAGATATGAGCTTGTTGTGCATACAGTGTACTGATTTAGTAGTGATTGCCTCTGGAAAAAAGAACATCTGGGGTGTGAGGAAACAGTGATCGCGTGTACAGGACTTGTTAGTTAAAATACTCTTTGGTTAAATCTGATGAAACAACCCTTTGTTGCAACATTTATCATCACTGTCTATAAATACAAAAGGATGAATCATGAAAGAATCTGCATCTTAAGATGTTTGTGGTAGATGACTCATTAAAGGCTAAGTTTTATTCTGTACTTTCATGCTCAACACATTGTCCACATTTGTGTTATGTAGCTTTTCCTCATCTGGGAAGCACATCCTCTCCTGCAGCTAGCATGTAACTCAAAAAATCTTTCTGCAGGCTGCTAATGCTCCACACAGGGGAGCCATTGGATTATTATCAGAGCAGATCTACATATACCAACCTCTGCCACCTGTAGGAAATGAAAGTAACAGCAGCAGTTGGGACCTGCACAATGAACACATACTGATTAACATCTTACTGTTGGTGTTACTTTTTCTTGCCAACAGGCAGCACAAGTTGGAGTGGAGCTGCTGGCACTGCAGTGAAATGATACTGGCTGGGCTTGGTTTCAGGTGCTTTGGATCAATGACAGTGTTGTGAATCTATGCAAATATTTATGCACAAAACCCGAGATGTGTCTTTTTCTGACTATTCCTGATTGACCGGCTCCCACTTGTGGTTGGCCAGGATCATGCAGTGTCCTCTGATTGCAGACTGAGTCCTGAGTAAAAAGATGGGACAGCGTTAAAAGGTTCCTTGGCAATCCGACAGAGTGGGAAGTACAGTAAGAGCTGTTCTCTAAGCACGAGGCTCCAGCCTGTGTGACAGTTCAAACAGAGTCTGCTGATTGTCGATGATATGAAGATAATCAATGTAGGCTCGCACTTCTGAGCTGCTCTTCTGGGTGATGCCATTTCCTGAAAAGAAAATAATATATATATATATATATATATATTTACTATCCAGTTTGAAACAGCAGCATCCAGGACAACTTGTCTAAGCATTTTTCAAAGGAGCTTCTATTGACAATAACATTCAATATTGATTACCTGGTAAAAAATATATTCAATGCTGTAAGAAACGCGAATAACATCAGCTTTTGTCATCTTTAGATAATTTTAATCAAAAGATGTTTCCATATTTTGCAATAAGACATTTGTGTAAGTTTAAGCTTATTACATATGAAGATGTTACAGACAGTAAACTCAGCTAAATTGATTGTTTCATCACAAAGTTAAATGATCGTTTACATCATAGTTAGTAGTATAAACCCGATTTACACTACATAGAAATAGTGTATTTCAAAGAAAATATTAAAATGAACTGATTCTGTTCACAGATTTGGTTATTTAAAGTCAACCTCGATTTTATAATGACAAGAAGTTTAAGAAATGTTTTGGTTAAGTTACACCATAAAATGAGTACTGCATGATCTGAATACTGACCCATGTGATCTTTCTGACACTGTCTGATGAGCCGGACTGTGTCTGCTATCATGTGCTAGGAAACAAGATGAACATTGATTAAGCATGACATTTCAAAGTCAGCGCCATGATTTGTGCAGAGAAACATGCAGAAGCAGAAGCTTCACAGACTTACCAGCTTTTCAAAATTGACCAGGTTGTCATGAAATGTCTTGTTGCCTTCATGAATAAATGTAATATCTAAAAGAGATAAACACTGTTGATATTTGAGATAAAATGTTTCTGTATGTCAAATCTTGATATCTTTCAACGCTTGCCTCCTTTAGTTGGACTAGTTCTGTGGTATATAAGTGACATAGTAATGAGCGCACCTTTCAGTAGCAGAGGAAGAAAGGGGATCTTTGGCGCCTTCATCTTCTTGAAGGAGTCCCTGTAGGCCTTGTGGTTGAGCGAAGGATCCTGTGAAGACATTTTCAAAACGAATGAGTGCAATCCTCTGGAGGTAAATGTGTGTGCCTGTGCATGCATGCATTGTTAGAGCTGCAGCATTAAAGGCTAATGAACATCTAAAACACCTGATGTTTTGCCTGATGTTTACAAATTAAAAACATCTGTTTGTTTAACCACATACACACTGAAGCACGGTTTTATATTCCCTGTTATAACCTGGATTCATGTCACTGTTTTTCACTTAACGTCTTGTGAAGATATATACAGTGCAGTGTGTTGTACACACTGAGCAGGAATTACACTTACTGTAATTGTCTCCAGCTCTGAAAACAGCTTTTTGAATTTTCCAGGAATTTTCTGCAGGAACAAAATTGTTTATTTTTTCAGATGCTGTAACATAAACTTTTACTACAGACATAAATGTGGCACAGATCAATGATGCAAGAAGAGGAAGATCCTTACCTCCCATGTCTGACTGAGGCGGCTAACAGCTGCAGTGTTCAGGCCCAATATAATGGCAAAGAAACAGTGGAGGTTCCTCTGTGCTTTACAGCTATAAAATGTAAAAGGAGATGCAGTTTATTGAGTTGCCACTGGAGGGGGCAGTGCTCCCATGCATATCTTGACATCTCCCCTGAAGATTTGGGTCTGACATGTCGAAGTTGTAGTAAGAAGTGAGAGAAGCCAGTGTGTATATAATTATGATCAATAAATCTCTAATAAAATGTAGAATGACGTGAGTAAAGCTACTAACTGGGCAGCAATCTTGATGAACTTCTTAATGAGTTGTACTCTTTTGCAGAGCGTTGGGCACAGCAACACCTCTGTCATCACCCACAGCTGGACTTCATTGCAGCGCTGCAGCAGCAGCTCCAATGCCACTGTATGGCTACTGCTAGCATGGCGGTTGAAGGTGAAATAGACGAGCTCTTGCTGTAAAAAACAACAACAACACATTCTGACAAGTTGAGTACAGTCGGGTACCTGATGCTGAAAGAATGTCTTTAGTCTTTAAAAGTTAATAAGACTATTTAGACCTACAAGGCCCCTTTTAACGGCAACAAATTATGAATATGATTTCAGGCTGTGGGACAAACCTCATGCATTGAGTCAAAAATGGTCCAGTCAAAGTTGGTGAGAGCAACAGCCACGTCCCATGTGTTCAAACTGAGCATGCGAGCTGTCCTCTGTTGTAGCTCTGAGTTGTCTGTGAATGGGTTCTGAAAAGGGAAAGCAAAAGAAAAACAAGATTTTTCAGTTTTCTTTAGACATCATACCACCTCAAAGATTAACATGGGCATTCACAGACACCTTTGTGCTAAAGTTATTTCATGTTAGCAGATGTCAAGAGAAGGAGATAGTGGTTGAGGTAACACATTACAAAGATATCCCTACCAGGACTTCACCCAGGTCCTTCCTGCAAGCGTGCAGCCTTCCCACAGGCCGCAAAGAATCTGAGAAAACTCTGTCCTGAGGCTGCAGGAGGAGCCTTCCTGCGGGACAGAAATCATATCACAAACAGCAGAACACCATTAAAAATCTGTCAGGCAGTGTGTGAACAGCCATCAGTAGTTAGTGATAAGACTGACTGTGCCAGGCTCCACTGTGAGGAAGCCAGTCACCTCAGTCACTGATAACAAGAGACTGACTTTATAATAATGGACTTTAAGTGCTTCTCTTTTTTTAACTGTTGTAACTAGGGGGATATTAGATAATAATCTCACACATTCATGTCTGGGCTTAATATAGAACTCAGTAGAAAAAAGTATGAAATATTGTGAGAAAAGCACTAAATTGAGCTTAACATAAAATATTAACTTTTCATTTTTACTAGTGTTGTATATGATTCCAACAGGATAGGACAATATTGTTTCTGTTTCTCATTCCACATGATCTACAAGCATTAAAAATCATCTGTTTGTTTACTGTTGAACATAATGAAATAGTGTAGACTACAGTTAGAGTCTGACTTTCTGTCCAGACTGCCACTATTGTGAGGAGTTGTCATACTGGTGCACTTTAATGGAAGTAGTGGTGGTTGGTATATACTGCAGCTAGTTAGTTTGTATTATATTTACCTCCAGGATAAGTGACAGCCACTAGCACTAGTTCCCCCTGGGGGACATCCATCCTTTCTGCCACTGCCTGCAGCAGCTCCTGGGCCAGTATTCCAGCATGGACTCTCATGCCCAGGTATGAGTCAATGGTGATGTACACATGACACAACACTGCAACAGGACCAAAGTATTGTTTCAGTATGGCACAATACAGAATGCATAGCACTCATGTTAAGTACATTTAGTGTAAAACATTTTGGTTTAGCTATAGTCTATAGCAGTGGTAGGCAAATAGTGACCTGTGGACAAAATCTGGCCCTCCAGCAATGGTATTTCGGTCATATCCTTAAATTAATTCAAAGAAATAAACAAAACATATAGGCCTGCATTCCCACTGCAATGGTTAACAGCCCCCAGTGAACAATCCTAAAAATAAAAAACTGTCCAATGATTAAACATCAGACATAGACCAAAGCAGATTATTTTACTTTCTAGAGCACCTTCAGCCATAAAGAAACAAATTATCTGCAGTCTCGGGTGAAAATAATAACTTTTCCTGTCACTGATTGTGGTTTAACACTCCCTATTTAGTGGTGAGAAAAGCCAGTTTGGACTTATTGAGAAACAATACAGGAACAACACATGAAGGAAAGGATTTAACAAGGCTGCCGTGATTGATAAGAGGACCTTGAGCAAGGCACCTGACTCTCAACTGCTCCAGTGGAGCCTCTTGTTGGGATAGACCATGATTACTAAATCAGCTGATGAAGGTTAAAGGATTGGTATCTTAAAATAGAAAGTAATCCCATAAAACAGCTCAATTTAAATTAGATATTAACTGAGAAAATGTGTCTTTGTAATTTGGGTGAAACAGACCTTTAAAATAAAAATCTGATCCAATAAGACATCAATAAGACAATAGGAATTCATAAGTCACCAGTAAGGAATTTGCATTTCCAAACCCCTTCATTCATTCCCTGGAAAGATTCCCATTGTCATAATGTTCAGACTGAATGTCTCGTTTCAGCTTTGGAAACAACGTATGATGGGAGGAATGTGTGAAGGGTGCCATGTTTTCATGTTTTACAACTTACCTTCCTTGGTCTCGCTCTGTGTGCCCCTGGATTGAAGCCCGTTCTCCCTCAGGCTCAATTGGTGGAAAAGTGCTTTGCTCTAAAAGAGGGGAAATGCGTGGATTTTGACACACATTCATATTGCCTGAGAACACTGAGCGCTTTCGGCTCAACAATAAAACAATGTTTTCAGCAGGAAATGTGAGGACAATAAGCTCAAGATGTCACAGAGGACAACCGGCTCTGTTTATTAAAAAAAATATTTCTGTCTTAGTGCAAGATCTTTTTAATTACCTTTCTTTGAGGGGAATATTCATCCACCGCACTGGAAAAAAAGGAGGAATAAATCAGTAAAGCTCACCATCATGTGCCCACACAGGCACAAAAACATTTTGTTAGTTTGTCCTAAAAAGCAGATCTGGTGATTTTCCTCAGGCTGCAGCTATGTTTAGTACAAAAACAACTTCACCATCCACACAGTCTATAATCAAGGTAAAGTGGATGTACATATATACTCCAGTCCATTATTTAAGCTCAGTGTCAGGACAAGATTAGAGTGGTTAGGAGATTTTAGACCTTCCAACCTGATCCCTTCATTTAATCACCCTATTCTCATCAGTTAGGCCTGGCTAGCATGATGGATAGCTCGTTGTCCATTATCATCCCTCAGCTTTTACTGGGCTCTGCCTCACAATAGGCATGTTGGCACAAAGCCTGCCCTAAGGGATCCCCTCTCGCTGGCCAGCAGCAGTCCTGCGCTAATGAAAAACCTGATTCCCACTGTCATCTCAAAACAGAGCTTGTGATCCCTTACTGCTCGAAAAACACAGAGTCACTGCGGACATCAATGAGCTTAGTGTTGTGAATTATAATGATGCCACATGATGAAAGAGTGCAACAGAACGAGTGGTGCTTGCTTCCTAACCTTTCAGAAACATATGACTTTCTTTTGTGCAAAGGCCAGATGGAAATTAATGGGACCAAAGGATTTAAGAGTCTTCTTTCTGTAAAAAATGACACCTCTTAGCTTTTCACTGAGCAGCAGATTGCCACAAAGCAGTCAATCTTGTCCTCCCCCAGGGAGAGCCTGATTGTGAAAAGCTCATAAATAGTGGAGTATGTCAGATAGTAACACCTACACAAAGTCCACTGCTTTAAATGAGTGGGTGTTGTGGATCTCCCTCCCTGGATATAAACATGAATAAGACAGTGCCAGATACTGGAAGCAGAGTATCAGGCTGAATTATCTGCAGTGGTTTCTAATGGGCAGCAGGTTGGAGCATCCCCAGGGAGAGGATCTGATTGGAGGCTGTAGTTGAGGGAAAAGAAGGGGGACATGGGTGTGGCAGTATGTCTGGTGACTCTGGGTTGTTTACACTGTAACGCCAACAAGCCATTTGATGCTAATTTTTATTAATCCAAAAAATTGTAGCCAAGCAACAAATCAGACTAATATTATGATTCAGTGGGATGTGAGTTAAGATTCTGTTTTATGGAGAGTTTTAATGTACACCAATTATACATATACAGCACTTGATCTATGTGAATCACTAGTCTACACATACAAAACTTTAAAAGCTGAGCTGAGACTGTCTGATATAAAATATCATCCAATGTTAAGGTCAAACCATAACTTGAAAAGCATTGCTTTCTCTTAAAGGGCTCACAAAATGAAATATAGGAATGGAACAGTGCTCAATTAAGGATTTAGTGACAGATTAGGGGCAGACAGAACTAAATTTGATAAGTTTGTTTAATACTTAAAATAGGAGACATGTATTACAAAAAATACTTTTACTGCATTAAGCAATACATCCTAATCTGATAGTAGCTGAGTCACTGATGAGTTTTAGATAGTTATTCTGTTGTATTGTATATGTGAGTATGTAAACCTGTGTATGTGCGTGGATACATGTGCATAGATATTCTATATGCAGTATGTCTGTATAGCATAGCTAACATTTACTTACTGTCTGGAGTGTGCAGTTTGTTCAAACACCTTTTCATACATTGCTATTATTTCTTTCTGACAGAGATTCATTATTTTTTGTCTTGGGTATACTTTTGTTGTCAGCTTGTATTATAACTTATTTCAGCTTTATTTAAAAGACTGATATCAATTAAAATATACACAAAAACACTGAGTCGAAATGATCCTCTACTGTACCTCAATATCTTGCGAGGACAAAATTTGTGACAAAAAGGTGTGACAAACCTTCATGATTCAATACATGCATAATCATTTGGCAAAATCAATAGGATTTTTCTCCACAAAAGTCTTACTGAATTTAGACATTTGGCACAGTGTCTCCAAAGATGATAATTGTCAGCATTACTTTATGTATGCAATATTTTGTATTGAATCTGGATGTGTGTATTTTACAGCATGTATTTTCCATTAAGGCTATGGATTAAATAATATATGTGCAGTATTACTTAACAAGTCTGAAGTCATAATTGCCAAATGATGTGTATCACTGTGATTAGATACATGGATGTTTGACACCATGAAGAACCAGCAACAGTAAACAAGTGGAGGAGCAGAAACTTTTTTGCAGGTTTTTGATGTTTATTCCTTTTTCTCTTGGTAAAAATGAATGTCAGACTTTGACAGCTTGTCATTAATTCTCAAAAAGTCTGTATTTCCTCAATTTTGGGGATTCTTGACTAAAAAGCTCCATGACCTTTATATTTCCTTGCATAACACCCCAGAACACTGCATTTTCTCTTCAATCTCTGAAAGGAGTCATTGATGAGAAGCTAAATAAAGGCTATGAGCAGAGAAGAGGCTCTTTCTTTGTAGAGAGAGACTGGCCAGTCCCTCTGTTTCTTTTCAGATCTCCAACAGTCATAGTTGGTACTTAGTGTTGTACGCACCCAGACTGATATCAATAAATGCATTCATTTTCTTGCATGTTATAGGTTATTTATGTATGTATGTATGTATGTATGTATTGAATTATGCTCTCTCTAATTTCTTCTAATGACAAGCAAAGTAAGTCATTGTTTGGTCACTCACTGTCTGCGGTGCAGCTGGTAGAGTCTCTGCAGTTCCCTCACATCCTTCTCCAGGGCTGGGTGCTCATAAAGATCATCCAACACGTAACGGCACAAAGTCTGGAAGGAAATGTCAATTTTTCATTTTGTCCCCGTCACATCCACTTTAAGTTCCCATCACTACCAGCTTCCACCCTTTTTCCCTTGCGTGTTTCCTACCTTCATGAACAGTTTGACATGTTCGTCTTCTCTCAGGAAGTCTTTGCAGAGAGCCACCCACTGTGATACCATGTGCAGGACTTTTCGTTTCCTCTCCAGAGCCTCCTTCCTGTCCTCTTTCCCTCTGTGTCGCTTGGTGCAATAGGTGGGATTCGGTTAAGGCTTCAGCACAGATGGAATGATCAAATGCAGTACACAATATCATGCAGAGGAAGGGAGCCAATGTGTGTGATGTTTATTTAAGGATAAGTGGCAAGAGAGTCTGTTGGATGAACACAGTTGAGTGAAATGGGGCAGCTTTGAGTCAATAATTCAGACATGTTTTTGTGTTCATCTATTTTCTCTCTGCAGTATCCACAAAATAAGTTCATTAAATATGATTTTTTGTTATAATGTGCCTGTAAAAACTTGAAGGATATTGTCCCAGCAGTGCTTGACATAAATCACTGGTTGACATGAACACTGGGTAAGTTAGCAGAAAGTCATCCAGAAGTGTATCTGTAACGAGACATAGACACAAAAATACAGTAAGGTTCATTTTTAAGTAATTTTATGAAGAGTTTCACAGCTACTACTTCCACGGATTTAATAATACATAAAATATACTGTATCTCAGGAAAGATAGAGACTTAAATTGAAATTCTGTGCAGCTGATCATATGAGTCCTACATTTATAGCCTCATTAGGTTAACACTACATTACAGAATGCTCGGGGCAGGTACACCAGTGACCTTGACAACTATATGATTAATGTTGGCTGTGCTGCATTGAAATGGAGATGGCAGCTCACAGACTTGGCTTCAACATTTCCTATTCCATCTTAATAATACATATCAGTTAACAAGCTCTAAGCAGAGACATTTCAGGAAGCGAGCATAATGTGCAAGACCTTTCAATGACACATCATTCTTAATGGTCAGTCCTCGATAATGAGTTGTGCTGAAACCAGTGAGGATTCTTCCACACCGTTTTGCTCAAACAAGTTCAAACAAGCTGTTACCTGCTTTATCTTGAATCTCGCACATTTGCCATCGCGGGCTGTATCAGTGACGATAAGCCAATAATGTTAATGTGTAAGTTGACTCTCTCTGACCTCTGATGAAGTCTGTGTTTTCATTGTTATTATCTCGCTCACACAGAAGCAATCTGATATGGATGTTTAGCAATCATCCTCATGTGTTTACAGGCAGAATTTTCTGCCACTGTATCCTTGTATGATTTTTTTACACATGGGTGTTTCTGTAAACTGATTAAATCAAAGCAGTTGAAATAGATCAGATTTATTAACTGGAAGCTAATTTGTCAAGTTCCCATTACTTGAAATTCAGTCAGATCACCTTTTATCATTCTTACAATGATAAAAAAAAGACTAAGCCTGACTACTTTTAATAACGCAGCACTTTTAAAATGATTAAAATGAAAGAAATAATATATATAAAAATTGTACTGTTTGTTCTTATTAGATATAAAAAAAAAAGATGTGAAAACAAAAATTGACATGAAAATCCCTGAAATTCATTTCTAAGGCATAAGGAGAAAGACAGCAACTCCCAGACATGATGCCCCACCACAAACGAAAAGCTTTACAAATCCTGTTAGGGCAAACCTCCTTTCAACCCCTCTGTAAGTGTGCCCCACACCCAGAATTGTAAATTCTCCCTTTTAATTTCACAGTGGCTTCCCAGGGCCTTTGTGTGCGTTCTGGTCCCCTGACATCATTATGTTAATCCGTACAGAGCAGCTGTGGATGCATCACTCACTGCTTATGAGAGGTTACACATGTAGCCTCCATAAAGAATACACCAACACACCTTTACACAAAGCCAGACCCCCCCCCCCCCCCCCCACACACACACACACACACACACACAAACACAGACACCCAGAGCCACTCACACACGCTGCTCTATACTTGTGTATTTTCTCCAATCTATCTTAACTGAAATACTTTCTCATGAGTAACAGCTTGCATTCTACACCGCAGGCTGTACACTCGTTTTTTGAAGTTAGAAAAACTCAATAAATATTTAATTTTACAACCTAAAGTCACATTCTCAAGTTCTTCTTGGTAATACAGCAAACAAAACAGACACTGTACTGTGGGGTAAAGATTTAATCTAAACAATTTAGAAGACCAAAAAGCCTTGATGCATGGATTGTGCTGTATAAATAGTCTAATAGTCTATCCAGATGTTTTTTTGTGTGTGTTACTCTTAAACATCACACAAGTGAAAATGTTTATCATTAGCAATTGGCCCGGATCAGAGATGTGAATGTAGCATGTAGCTGGTATATCTCAAGTGTTAATCTGCTAGAGCTGTATTGAAATGTTCTGTGTTGACTCTGTTTCACAGAGCCTGGACTCTGCCACTCTAGCCAAAACAAATTTAGTTTCTTTTTCAGAGAAAATTCAGAATGGATTAACTGATCTAGCTCGTCAATCTATGGTGAAATCAATCAAGCTGTCAATCAAATTGCCAATCCTTTTTGCATGCCAATAAGCATTCGGGAAATTGATTGAAGCAGACTTGAAAAAAAAGCATGTTAATGTGTCACTTATTGGCTACAGCAGTTATTAGATGCCATCCTCTGGGTGTAAAAGCCTTATGATAAGAACATTATTTAAAATTAGATTTCTGCACACTTACAGTCATGGTTTCTTTTAAACTATAGATAACCATCAATATCTCTCCACATGGTGCATCACTGAAAGCTGGAACATCCTCTCATCACGAACACAAATGTTCCATTACATGTTTTCCATAGCTGGCAGTGTACAGTGTGAATCTGTGCAGAGCAGCAATCAATAGCTGCACTCATATTGGGCACAGGAAGGACAGCAATGCTGATCAACTGTGAATGCTTTCCCACAGAAAGACACCCCAGCATATCAGAGATCTGCGCAGGTTACCGTTTGCTTTTCCTCAAACATGCCTGTGGTGCTTTTTAGAAAAGTGCCATCTCTTGCAGAAAGACGTAAAGCTCCTCTGCATTCTTAATGTTGTGTACTGAATATAGATGCAAGCGAGAGCCACCATGAGGAGCTGAAATTGTCTTTCTAATGTGCTGCACTGGATGTAAGTCATAAACACAACATCAATATTCTGCTGCAATCATCAGTCATGTAGCTGCACGATCTGTCTGAGCCATCCTTGAGAGACAGACCAAACATGGCAGCTTGGTAGATGCTTAGATAAATCTATTTTTGATGAAATCAAGGATCCCATGCCATCATATTTCTAGTGAGCTGCATTTCCAAGGGCACACTAAGTAGTAGCACTAAAGCATAGTGAGTTTCTGTATTTGCACAGAGAAAACCAAGGCCAACAGGAGTCATACTATTAAACATAATGAGTACAGATCAATTGCTTTTTAGGACTCAGCTCATTCATTCTCCTCCTCAGATCTCAGGCTCTTTGACCCCGGAACATCGCTCAGCATCTTACCTTCAATACATTCACTGCAAGGTGAGCTAATGGTGAGTGATTCATCAACAAACCACTACTGACTGACCATATAGGAAGTTAAAAGGTACAGATGGGTTTGTCGTGAATACACAAACTGAAAATTAGAGGGATGTCTTACCCATTTGCCAAATTATTTACCTCTACGTTACACTTGACATTCATATTAGATACTCAATTATAGCAATAAGATTTACCATAAAATGCAACTTTATGATGCATGGAAAATGCACCATATTGCAACTGCAGGCACATCTCCTTAGAGGACATTTAGATCAATTTCACTCACTTCCTCATCACAATGAGTAATTATCTCTAGTATGAGGTTAGCCTGCCTCCAGTGAGAGATCATCTGTGACCATTTCCATCTCCCAAGAAAAACATGCATTCCTCTTCTTCTCTTCCCTCTCGTTTACAGTGCTCATCCTTTCTCTCCTTGTGTGTGCTTCTGCCTGCAATCATCATTTCTCACCGAGCTATCCTCCCAGCTTCAGCAACAGAGTCTCCTCTGCCTTGGCAACAGTGTCACATTATGTACCTGCTGTGAAGAGAGGAAATGTGTTGATTTGTTGTCGCCGTGAAGCAGGACTGTGTGTCTGTTACACTCTCACTCAAAAGATATGAGTAACCTCTATCTCTTATCTCACTTTTAAATGAACAGGCTCTAACTTAGTGGCAGTCTGGGAATGATATCACATGATTAGCCTAGTAATATTGCTTGGGAGGAGGGATGGGGGAGTGGGTGTGGGGCTGCTGGGAGAGAGGCGGGGAGAGGAGAAAGTAAAAAGGAAAGTAAAGGGAGCTATCTTTCTCTGTCTCTTTCTATCTATCTCTCACCAACATCACCAACAAAAACATCAAAGGAGCAGACCACCTTAAAAATGCTTCTCATAAAGTCTACTAACTGAATATTTTTATACTTACTTTTTTATATTTGCTCTCTTATATACAATAATTCATTATTTACACAGTAACAAAACGCAGTAATGACAAAGGGGGTGAGAAGGGCAGGACATTAAAGTCTGAATGCTAACCTGACTCTTTTCCCTGTGTTGTCCCCTGGTCATCGTCCAGCGTCAGGTCATTCAGCAAGTGCTCCAGGATCTTCTCAGGGGTCCCTGACACTACCATGTACCTGTCAGACACAACAGAGTCAGTGGACGAGTCCTCCTCGATAGAGGACAGTGAGCGACTGCTGCTCCATTCCTCCTCTCCCTCTGTCCCCTCATCATCTATATAGCGAAAGTAGGGGACGTCAAACGTGGGCATAGTCAGTGGCTCTGCCCGGCTGGTGCTGTCACTGCTGCTCTCCTCGGAGCCCTCCTCGTCATCCTCGTCCTCCTCCTGCTCCACCAGGGCAGCATGCAGCAGCCTGCCCTCCTCCTGTCGCAGGTTCTGGAGCTGCTGTCGAGAGCCCATCCTTACAGAGTTCCTGTGCCCTCACACCGGCAACGTTGCCGTGGTTACTGCTGCATGCCTCCTTTACCCATCCATCCATCCATCCACCTGCAGCTGCTACAGCCTGGAGTCCACTGCTGTCTATCCCTCACTGAGGTATCCTGGTATATTCACGACTAAAAAAGCTTCTGTATGACTTGAATGGGAAGGCAGCCAGCTGAGCTCTGCCTCACAGTCTCATGCTGCTCACATATATGTATTTAATGTAGTTGTTTATGTGTAGGGAGTTGTGATGTAAGCATGTCTGAGTGAGTGTGTGATCCGGAGAGACAGAGAAGGAAAATGATGAGAGGGAGAGTGCTGTAGAGAGAAATAGATAGTGAGAGAGGGAGGGAATCTAGAGAGAAGGGGAGTGGAGAGGCTTACCTCCTGTTCCTCGCCTCCTCTCTCCCTCCTCCCCTCGCTGATGCAGAAAGGGCTGGCTGCTCTGACGACATTCTCTGGAGAACGAGCGCATCGTGGACTCCCTCGTCACTCTGGGGCTATGGAGGGAGAGAGGAGGAGGGAGGGAGGGACTGTGTTATCACCAAGGAGATTCCCCTGTATTTTCTCCCACTCACACCAATCACCACTGATTTCCATCATAATACTCTGTCAGAGCCAGTGCTATAAATGAAAGAGAATTTCCATATATCATTATTCAGTCCTTATCAGTGGAGCCCATTCAGGGATTAACATAAAAGCCTCATACATATTTTAATTACCGATTCCTATGTTGAGCGTATTAAATTATGGGTGGTATCTTGAGACAATCTATTTTCCAGCCATCACATGGTTAAACTGAAGAATGGTTTAGTGGTTCAGAATTTAGTTTAGAGTTTAACTCACATGCTAGGTCCTAGTCTTTTGGGGTGCTATGAAGGATAAATTTCGCTTCATGCCTGAGCTGTCTCCCACTTACTTTCTCTTTCTCAGTCTATCTGTCTCTTTGTCTGTCTTCCTCTCTTAGTCATGCGGTCACACAATGTCACCCATTCACCATGTTATCAATCTTTCAGAACCACAGTGAGAGACAGTAAAAGTCCTTCAATTTGTCACCTCTATCCCGCTCTTAAAATCACCAGGTTAGTAGGCCAGGCTTCGCTTTAATGTAACATATCTACCGCTCATCAATACCATGTCAGTTTAAAATGTTATGGGCTGAAATGAATAAAAAAACACACACAGACACAAAAAAATCAACTTCCATTAGTTCTTTCCGATCAATTTTTTTGTATCCAAAATAGTGAAACATGCCCACAGTAACAATTTCCCAAAGCCAAAGGTGACTTCCTCATACTACTTGTTTGTCTAACTAATAGTCCAAAACACACAATTATTCAATTTACAATGATATAAAATGCAGAGAAGCAGTAACTCGTCACATTTTAAAAAACGAGAAAATGCCTTAAAAGATGACCAGATTGTTGATGATTAATTTTTACATCAATTGACCAATTGTTTAATCAACTGTTAGGATATATTTAATAGAAAAAATCCCTGAACTGAACTTTTTTAGCCCTATCTTTTTAACGCAATGCCTTGTTACAGTCTCTCTGAAGCAGAAATATTGTGGTGGCTGCTTGACAATGGAGGGTCTGGATAAGAGATATTGGTCTTAATGAGGAGTTCACTGTATGGTGCACGCACACGCATCACGCATCACGCATCACGCATCAGCTCCCCACCTCTGCCCCCATCTCCTCAGCCATCAGTCAATGCAATACAAGCCTCTGTGCATGCAATTAGCCAGGCAGACAGGCTGGAAGTGGTTGCAGTTTTCTGCCTTAATTGCTTTTTGCACAGAAGCATCCAGGTCCCTTCAGTTAAGCATGACTTCCTAGCACATTAACACTTAATAGTGTACATATAGTGCACACACAAACAGACATAAGCAAAACAACACACAAACACACTATACAACACAATATAAACACATAACTGCATCGTGGTGGGCCAAGATTTCAGCATTCACATTACGCAGTCGAGCAGTGACGTCTATAAACAGCAGATATTTTCAAACCAAGAGAAAGGACCATTAATGGCAATGGGTGCTGGCAGTTTTTTGGCCTTTTTTTCTTTTTACATTGAGAATCATTGCTCTCTTTTTCAGTAACGCCCTGATCACATTCACACAGTTACAGATTCATACCTGGAAGCTGCCCAGTACAACTACAGTCCGATCTGCTGGCCACTGAGCTGAGTTGAACTGAGTTGGAGTTAAGAGCCTTGCTCAGGGGCACCTCACTGGTAATGAGGGAGGGGCATTTTCCCCACCCAGATTTATTCTGGTGGTATGGGGAATCAAACCAGTGACCCCCCGTTCACAAGCTTGCTTCTATAACATTTAGGTCACCACTGCACAGTGTACCTTCAGTGTTGTGATAATGAATTTACATGTCTCTCAAAGTGACAACTTATTAACTTATTCCTTCTTTATCTCAATATAAAAACACACACACACACACACACACACACACACACACACACACACACACACACACACACACACACACACACACACACACACACACACACACACACATAGAGATGTAAAGAATTGCTGTCATGGACTTAAGAGTAAGAAAAGACCAAATTATCCTGTCACAGGACCTAATGATGTAATGTTAGGGGCGTGACGAAAAGCAACAAGAAAATTCCCAGAAAGGAAAGGCTGCACTGATTAGCTTCCTGCTTCTTGGGAAAAAGACATTGGTGTTTCTATCTTTATCGAGAAATGACGTACACTGTGTGCTCTAAGCTTCATGACAGACATCCAAATATGCAGTTTTTGTCCTACTAAGCATGACACCACAGCAATTAACAGTGTCTAAGTGTACTGCTAACGGGTCAGACTGCAAACAAACCTTTCCTCACAATGAATTATTGATCCAGCCTCTGCTGCTGCAGGCCACTGCTCAGCGTGCACTGGGCATTGTGGTTACCAGTGTCCCAATGCAAAAATAAAAAAACAATTAGGCCTCCAGAGTGAATGCTTGTAATGTGAAAGGGTGCCTCGGCCACACAGATCCAACCCCAGCCTGGAGGTGACCTCGACTCACAGCTACCCCTGAGGTCCTCCCAACGATTGACATCATCAGCAGAAGAGTAAACCCTACTTATCAGGCCTCTACACAAAGTTATGTCCCCTCAGTGGTTTACTCTGTCTTTCAGGGTTCCAGATGCATTCCACTGGCTGGATGAACACTTTATGTCTGCATGTCTCTGCGCTGCAGCAGCAGGTCAGGCATGAATGGTATGGAACACTTAAAGGGACCTGGAAGGTGTCACTGTGTACTGACAGGGTGCAGATTTGGTTTAAATTACTCTGAAGGAAGAGAGTGGATCATATGAAATGGGAAGAAAAAAAATAACATGACCAAGCATTCGTACATCAATGTTTTCAGAGAAGCCTTTGATGCTGATGCACTCTATCATCTCCAAAAGTAAGCCACTGAAATTTCTCTTTTCATGCAGTTAAGCTCTGATAACACACTGCAATCAAGAATATGTGTTATTTTGTAAAATATTTGCACATAAACAATGCTATGCTTCACGCACTTGCAAAAACCAGCAGTTCTATGTTCTAATCAGTTGTGGGAAGCAACACAAAGTAACCTCAAATTACAAGTAACTAGAAACTCTCAGTAAACTATTTAATTTAAACCAGTTGACCTCTGAACTATCACAGGACTTGTTTGATTAAAGGAGATTGCATAACACTCACTCACACTCACTCACTCTCTCTGCATCAGAATCTCTCACACATCACACAGGGAGTGCAGCCGACTGTATATTAAGCATCCCTGTTTCCACCAGCTGGGATTTAACTTATTTATGAGCTCTTTGATGTCTGGGATTAGATATTTATATGAGTCACATGTAATATGTGCATTGTAGCATCATTGGATTATTGTAAACCATTTTATAATCTAGACAAACTGCTAGATAATCTCACATATTCTTAATATTTCCAGATAATGTGAAGTATTAAGTACAAGGTCAGTATATCTGGCTGTTAGGATTACACAAATGACAAAAACACACATGCCATTGGTACACTTAATTTTCCAGTCTTTGAATTCACAATATAACAAACTTGGCACAATGTTTGTTACGAAAACAAAACAAAGGTACAACAGCTCATTGTATTATGCAGCACTAACATTTGATCATATGCAGGACATCTAGCCCAGTGCTTGGAAAAAAGGTCAGAGACCTGATGAACTGGAATCCACCCTGAAACCACACAATGTCTTGGCATGGCAGTCAGGCCTGGCCCACTTGGGTTGACTCTTCCTGCCATTGTTGTACAGTTTAGCACACAGCTGGCAGGAAGGGAGAAGTTGAGCCCACTATGAGGTCAGCCAATCAAATGTCAGTTAACTGCCAGATGATGTAATGTTTCAAAAGAAGAGTGCAGGTTATACTGAACATACGTGACACATAGTTACCTTTTCAATAATGACAGGCTGCAGTAGTACGACTCTGAAATGAAACCCTCCTGAAACATGAAAATGCTGCTGTACTGACAGAGCTTGATTGCATTCTTAGTATGTTCATGTTTGTACATTTACGTTACGCTAATGACATTGAGAAAAAAGTTACTGGCGGCAAAATACAAATAGATAATTACAATAGATACAGCGCATTTATAATGGGAAATGTTATGCATACAGTATGAATGCAATGCACTTTACATAATACTGTTGAGATATCTTCCAAGTTTTATATCTTGTTTGCTGTGGTCTAGAGATTAGTATTGGTAAAATTAATTGAAGACAGCTTTTCCTATTCTGGAGGGAATCTAAACAACAACATAATCTCCAGAGAAAGTAGGGGCATTATAGAACATATAGAGCCCAATAAAAACAAATTATCATCAGTTTGATGAATTGGACACTACAGGGGGTGCAATAAATGATGCTTAGACACAATGCTCACACAACAGCAGAATAAAACATTACATTATGGTCCAGAGTAAAATTAACTATCTTATGTGCTCTGGCTGAATATAAGGAAGTAAGTTACTGAGTGGCATTCATAATGAAATAAAGAGGACTGGTAAGTAACTTGACTGATGATTTCACTGTGACTGGACCAAAGATAGCTGTTCAGTGGAATGTAGTGCATAATTTCATGCTGAGTCACTGTTTCCATATTAGTCCATATACATGTTTAACTTGTAAAAACAACAGAATGTTCTGACTGCAGCAGTGTTATGTATCTCACCTCACTTGTCCTCTCTGGGCCCTTGCTGTGACTCTGCAAGAAGCGGCAGCCATCCTTGGCCAGTCTCTGGACCATCTCCAGTCTGGACAGGTCCTCCTTGTCATGCAAGATGCACATGCTCCCCGGCTGTAGCACAGGGGACACAGAGAACATGTACCTCAGGCCACAGTCCCACGACATCGCTGCCTTACAAACCTCTGGCTGTCTACCAGGCAAAACAGCAGAGCTCCTGTCTGTGAGCTTACACTACTCTTACAAATGAGGAGGTGAGTAGCTCAAAAATCCTGTGTGTTTCTCTGTGTGCTGTCCAGGTAAGTTACATACTCCTCTGTCACTGCAGCCAAAGTAAAATCTAGACGATATGTGCCTTGATCAGCTCTGTAGCTTTGTAGCAGAGAGAGAAAGACATGCAGGAAAAATGTCATAGTTTAGACTCCCAAGTGTCTGTGTGTTTTGCTTTATAGGGAGTGAATGACAGACTCCCTCTCTCCGTCCTCCCCCTGCCTTTCACCACTGGGGAGGGGAGTGAGTTAGGAACACAGTGGGCTCAGGAAACATCTGGCGAGCTGGACTGCCCCAAAAAGGAAGTTTCGAAATCTCACGAAAGCAGGAGAAAGCAGGGTACATTGCATTGGAAGGTCAAACACTTGTTGGGCGTGAGATGTGTTCAGTGTGTGTGTGTCTAGGTTTAAGGTCATTTGGGCACAAGCACAAAGGTGATACAAAATGTTCTGTTATATCAGTAATACAAAAACTGAATGTCACCTGTAAGTAGACTCTAGCATAAAAAGTATACACGTCACAGACTTATTGTGAGTAAACTGTCCAGATATTCATCACACAACAAAGGAAAGAGATGGAGAGAGAAAGAGGAAACAATTAATGCAGACACACATTTGAATGTATTATGTGGAGCAGTTTGTGAAAAAGAACAGTATGTCTCCACTTGTCACTTGTTTAAAGAGCAGAATGATAATAACTGTCAAGAGTCTTTGATAACTGCTGAAACAATTATGTGATGATCAGTTAACAGTGTGAAAAAAACAAAAACATTTACTGTTTCCAGCCTCTCAAATACAAGACAACAACATCGTGCACTCTAGGAAACTGTAACAGATGTCCATTAGTATATTTCATATTTGGTGATTTCTGCAACTAAGTATTATCTACATTTACCATTAATCATTTAATCCGATGCTTATTTTCTTGATTCGGTGTGTAAAATGTCAGAAAATAGTGACAATGTCCATCAACGTTTCCCAGACTCAAGGTGATGATATCAATTTGCATCAAAACGCAAAGATTTCATTGCACAAAGAAAATAATCAAATCTTCACATTAGAGAAGCTGGAACCAAAGAATATTTTTGTCTAAAAATGACTTAAACTATTTATTGATTATTAAAATAGTTTCCAATTATTTTTGGCTGATCCGCTAATTGATTTATTGACAAATTATTTCAGCTCTTTACTGATTAATTGTAAATTCATTTGATCGAATAATAAATAATGAAAATAATCCTTGTCATAGCCCTAATACCAGCTATTTTTCAAACTAGGTAAGCTACAGTGCAGCCTTAAAAGTAGCCTGTAGAGTTTTGTGACCACTAGAGGTGATGTATAGCAGTGTTTTGTTAAACTGGTTCCCATATCTTGTGTTCTAAGCACAAAGCGACCGTTTCTATTAAAGATCAATGCATTGTCAGACATTTGCTAATTAAATTCAACTGGTCAGTAAGATTAGAGTAGTAACAGATTGACCAGTGTGATCTTACCTATATTGACCAGGGAAAAGCAAGGACATTAATTTTCCATATGAACACTTTATCTATTATCGTTATATCTTTTTTCTCTCTGTCAGCAGTGTGATGCTTGACTGAGTCCTTGCAAAGCCATTCAATTGTGCTGCTGTTTAAAACTGCTGATACAGCACACTGCCGAATGAGAAAAGGTCCTCATCTCTAGGTGCTGTTTCTCTTTCATGTGAGGTTGAGTCCCATCATTCAGCTGTGCTCTCTTGTTCTTTCCAGGTAACTGATTGGGAAGATGCCCATTGCCCTTATGTACAACATATGCCTTTAGAAGTCTGCACAACTTCAGCTAAGTAATTTCCTCCCTTAACTGGTAAATGGAAATTCATTATAGCTGGGGTCTCAATATTCACAGTGAGCTGATTAAGCATTGCTTATCAATTCAACTTCATCAACTGATGTTAAATAATAATAAAACAAACAAGAACTATTACAATTGGCTCTGCAGTATTGACTTTTATTGACCCTAACCCTTTTACCACATCTGTATTTTTAACCTTTTCAGATAGTAAAACCTGCCACTACTGTAAATTACTGTCTGTCTAAATGTTATTCTATATTATTTCACTATGAGAATGAAGCAATGGAAATAAATGGCCCTGAATATCTAAACCACCACATCTTCCTTGCTCCACATCCCCTGCTCCTTCCCAGTGAGCATCCCGTAGTTAGACAAAGCCAGGAGGACAACTTAAGCTTTAATGTGCTACCCCTGACCCAGTTTCCCAAGCAAATGAATTTCAAAGTGAGTGTGCCTAAAGTCAGATGTGTTAGTGTACTAGTTTTAAAACTGCTGCCTTTAATCAGGCAGCACCATGACAACCATCGGTGGTACACTGGTACAATAGGCCTGCAGCATTTCAAAAGAGTGACGAAACTCTATTTAGCTTGTTACAGTACTCCATTTCAAAAATAGTACAGTATTTCAGCTTCTGTACAATCGCCTAGAAATGGAAGATAATAGACCACAGAAACAATGACATCACCACTAATGAACGATACTTTCACGGTTAATACTTGGTGTGTTTTTTAAGCACACATCAAAATTAGGCTACATGAGAGCAATGTGATATTGTTCTTTCAGGCATGGGGGCTAATTTGACAAGGCAGTATGAAGTGCAGTCATGCCTATAAGGGGGTGTTAAATGGAGCATAACAACAGCATTGTCCCCAAGTAAGCTAGGATAGACTTTTCTAGACTTATTCCTCAATTATCCAATTAGTAAGAAAAAAAAATCTATCTGCTGCAATAAAGAAGATTTTAAACCTGTTTTCTATGTTGCAACTCTTTACAGCTGGAAGTAACATGTTGCCAGTTTAGACCAACACCTGTACCTAATCCTATTTTCATTATAAAAAAATTATAATGTTCAGTTTTTGTTAAAAATGTGTTAAGAGGGCTGTTGCATTCAATACCCTTCATTTATAATTGCAAGAAACCTTTATATGAAAAACAACTGAATAATAAAGGAAATAAGAAAACAGACATTTAACATAAGTATAAGCTTTAATAAATTGGTGGTGCGTCATCACTGTCACTTCCGGCTACTATCTTTGTTTGAACTTTTGAGAAAGACTATACTGTCAGCACATGTCTTCAAGGAACCTGGGAATGTATTAAAACATTGGTAAGTCTTATCAAATTACATCTATTTTAGAGATTTGACTTTTGAGGAACTTATTAACGCTAGCGCTGTAAGCTTCAGAAACGATGCGGTTTGCTACTAGCAAAAAAAAAAAAACAACTTCTTAAACATTTAGCAAATAACACTGAAAGATACTAAAGAACTGCAGCGACAAATTAACTTACTTCTTTCTTGCTGTCCTTCAACTTGATATTTATATTTTCCAATTTGCGTCCATGCTTCTACCATTGAATGCTGCTGGGGAGGGTTAAAGGGATAGTTCGGGTTTCTTTGTGAAGTGAGGTTGTATGAGAGGTAGTTATCCATGGTCATGGTGTATTACCTGAAGTAAGTTTGGATTGGCTTGCTCTGTGTGGCACAGAAGCTAAGCAATGTACTTTTGTGGACAGGGCCAGCGGCAAAACATGTTTAGCCACCTTAAAAAGGCCCTCCTAAAATATAATTCACACCAGTTTAAATGTACAGTATATGTAGATGTAGTCTGACAGCCCTCTCCTTTGGTACTAGAGGTTCTTAACTGCATGCCATACATTGTGCTACAACAGCACTTTCTGACCCAAAGTAAGGGTTTCCTCATTGCGGTGAACCCATTATCCCGCTAGAAAAATGTAATATCACTGTGTTAAAATGTGCTAATTATACATTGAAGGTACAACATGGGGCTTGATAGAAGCTAATACAGCAATTTACAAAAGCTGCAATAAAGCAGTTAATGTGAAGCATTTTTTACATTTTGCAGCTGCAATAGAGTCGAGGTGCCTATTACCATTAAACTTGGCGAGTCACTTGAGCTTGGCACAACTGGCACCTTACCTAAGTGAAGTACCACTGAGAGAACATTTTTACTTCCAACTGGGAAGGAATTTATTACCCTATAGAAAAATGAATTAAAATGATGTAGGCTAAATCAGGGAAGCTGTATTGCCTGATGTATTTATCAGATGTAAAATGAAATCCTGACACAAAAGATGATAATGGCCCACCAGAAAATGAATGAAAGTTTATTAGTTAGGGCCCGAGCGGCGACTGCAAGTCGCCTGGCGAAAGCCCTATTGAAATTGTAATGTTTATTATTAGGGCCCGAGCGGCGACTGCAAGTCGCCTGGCGAAAGCCCTATTGAAATTGTAATGTTTATTATTATTATTATTATTATTATTATTATTATTATGCCGACATTTCGTGCCCCAATTTCGCCCCTTTCCCAAATGCGAAAATGCTTATACTTTTGCACGGACGTCTGGCCTCATCCGAAATTCGATATTTTTGGGTGGTCGCACATGGTCGACGCAGAATACAAAGTCCAAAAATGCCCATAGGGAATTTTGCTAACTTTGTCCTATGCTCACAAAATTCGGTACACATATGTATTATACCCACATATGCAAAAAAGCCTCTTGACCTCATGACCTCAACCCAACAGGAAGTCGGCCATTTTGGTTTTGATTTTTCCCGCCTAAAATTAACTCCTCCCACAGCGTTCGCCCGATCAAGTTCAAATTAGGTACGCAACATCTCCAGACCTAGCTGAGCTTAAGTTGTGCTCTGCGCATCCGTAGGTCAAAGGGCGTGTCTGCCAGGGCTCAA
Organism: Scomber scombrus; assembly: GCF_963691925.1. NCBI lineage: Eukaryota > Metazoa > Chordata > Actinopteri > Scombriformes > Scombridae > Scomber > Scomber scombrus. The sequence goes on along the minus strand of NC_084976.1, from coordinate 15,354,851 downwards.
CTAACTTTGGCGTGCTCGCCATGTACATACGAGTGGCTCTCACGCCCACATACTTCATCCAAGTATTATTAAATATGATCAATCTGTCTTTACTGACAGGATATGTACCACAGTCTTTTAAAGTAGCTGTCATTAAACCACTTCTTAAGAAGCCAACTCTTGATTCAGAGGTTCTAGCTAACTATAGGCCCATATCGAACCTCCCCTTTGTCTCTAAGATCCTCGAGAAAGCAGTTGTTAATCAGCTGTGTAACTTTCTAAATAATAACAGCTTATTTGAGGATTTTCAGTCTGGATTTAGAGCTCATCATAGCACAGAAACTGCACTGGTAAAAGTTAACTTCATCAGACAATGGACTTCTCTCTGTCCTCGTCCTGTTAGATCTTAGTGCTGCCTTCGATACTATTGATCATCAAATCCTGTTACAGAGACTTGAACATTTAATTGGTATTAAAGGAACAGCATTAAATTGGTTTAAATCCTATCTGTCAGATAGATTTCAGTTTGTAAATGTCAATGATAAATCCTCCATGCAAACAAAAGTAAAACACGGTGTTCCTCAGGGTTCAGTGCTTGGACCAATACTATTCTCCTTATATATGCTTCCTTTAGGAAATATTATTCGGAAACACTCAATAAATTTTCATTGTTATGCAGATGACACTCAATTATACCTATCAATAAAGCTTAATGAAATCAACCAGTTAACTAAACTACAAACATGCATCAAGGACATAAAGGCCTGGATGACCTGTAACTTCCTGCTGTTAAACTCAGAAAAAACTGAAGTTATTGTGCTTGGCCCTAAACACCTTAGAAACACATTATCCAATGATATAACTACTCTGGATGGCATTACTTTGGCCTCCAGTACTACTGTAAGGAACCTAGGAGTTATATTTGACCAGGATCTGTCCTTTAATTCCCACATAAAACAAATTTCAAGGTCTGCCTATTTTCATCTGCGTAACATTTCAAAAATCAGACATATTCTGTCTCAAAATGATGCTGAAAAACTAATCCATGCATTTGTTACTTCAAGGCTGGATTATTGTAATTCATTATTATCAGGCTGCCCTAACAAGTCTCTAAACTCTCCAACTGGTCCAGAATGCAGCTGCACGCGTTCTGACAAAAACTAGAAAGAGAGATCACATTACTCCTATTTTAGCTTCACTGCATTGGCTTCCTGTAAAATCAAGAATAGAATTTAAAATCCTTCTCCTCACTTTTAAAGCTCTTACTGGTCATGCTCCATCATACCTTAAAGAGCTCATAGTACCTTATGTACCTACTAGAACACTGCGCTCCCAGAACGCAGGCCTACTTGTGGTACCTAGTATCTCTAAAAGTAGAATGGGAGGCAGAGCCTTCAGTTATCAGGCTCCTCTCCTGTGGAACCATCTCCCAGATTCGGTCCGGAGGGCAGACACCCTCTCTACTTTTAAGAGTAGGCTTAAAACTTTCCTTTTTGATAGAGCTTATAGTTAGCAAGCTCCTAGTTTATGCTGCTATAGGCATAGACTGCCGGGGGACTCCTACCTCCATGATGCACTGAGCTCCTCTCTCCTCCTCTCTCTCTCTCTATCCATCCATCTATATCCAATAACATTCATGTACTATTAATGCATTCAGTAACCTACACTTCTTCCCCGGAGTTGTCTGTGCTTTCTCATCTCACAGGCAATCTGGGCCTGTAGACGTCCGGATGACAGATTCCAGTCCCGGACCTTCTAGCTTCAATGTTTATTTTCAATGTGCTACTCTCTCTCTCCTATTCTTGCTCTCTCTCCCCTCTACCCCAACCGGTCGAGGCAGATGGCCGCCCACTTTGAGCCTGGTTCTGTCTGAGGTTTCTTCCTGTTAAAAGGGAGTTTTTTCTTGCCATTGTCGCTAAATGCTTGCTCATGTGGGAATGTTGGGTCTCTTTAAAATTAAAACTTGAAGAGTACGGTTTAGAACCTGCTCTATGTGTAAAGTGCCTTGAGATAACTTTGTTGTGATTTGGCGCTATACAAATAAAGATTGATTGATGGAAGATTGAATCAGCTTCAAACTTGCTGGACATGATGATGGCTCCGCCCTGAACGTCCCGATATATTAACTTCCCACGTAACTCATAGCACCCCCCGGTGGTAACAGGAAGTTAACTAAGATTCATTAAAATTACATAGTTTGCCCCATCAACTTCATTCAGAACCAGTTGGTGAAGCTACATTATGAAGACTGTGAAGCTACGAGTAATGGCGTCCCTGTAATGGCTACCATCAATTCCTCGCCATGAAAATACGTTCAGCTTTTTGATGGCTTTATTGAACTCGTATCATCATGAAAATTGGTACACAGGTCCAGGGTGCCGACCTCAACGTCTCCATTCGCTCATAGGCGATCTCACTCGTGTCGCCCCCTAGTGGAAACAGGAAGTGCCATATTTTACATCATCATTGTGCGATTTCCACAAAACTTCACATGTGTAATCACTGTCCCACCCTGAACGCAACCGCTTGTGTTTTGTTACACTCTACTGCCCCCTGGTGGATGAACCATCAACCTTTCATAACTCCTTCATGCCATTCCAAACTTCACATGACTGATGAGTGGCCGCCCTGAACACACCAGACCACACCAGACCATATGTGTAACTATCTGTGACTGCCCCCTACTGGATGAACAAAACATTGCATTTTTGGCCTCCTTCCAGGTTTTTTCTCACTTTCTGCTTCACGCCACAGCCCCGCCATGCCTCAGGCTCCGCGGTGGCATGGGTGAGCGAGGGCCCGCCATCGCCGCTTGCGGCTTTAATTAATTTTGTTTTTTGTTTTTTCTCAGTTATGCCAGTTTCATTTTTTAGTTGGAATATTGATTATTTCTGCCCTCATATCTGTGTGCAGTAAAAAGTGTGCAAGAACAATCTTGATGTAACATTTTCAAAGTTTTTTCTTTCTCTTTCAGTGGGTTTCTTACCACCCTGTACCACACAAATAAAGACTCCTGCAAAGCAAAGGGTTAGGGTTTTTTGCTTTTGTTTGATGTTTTTCAGATTTACTTTGCTGACACTATTAAGTACTACTGGTACACTGGTACTGGTACACTGGTACTATATTGGAACCCCATTTGACCTGTTCACTAAAAATATGACTTAGTTGGCATACATGCTGATAATATCGAACACTACAGACTATTGTGTTACCATAATATTGACCCTTGTATGTCCTGATCTCCTGTGGACGATAATCATCAGTATGACAATCTCTCTTGGATGAAGTAGACAATTTTTAGAGAGATAATTTTTACATTATTTTTTTTAATAAGAAGTACAAGTTTCCTCCATCAGTCTCATGGTATCTGTGGTTGTAATACACAAAGGTCTAAAGCTTTTCTACAGTATATTGGCATGGTGTTGACTGTTGAAGGTGACATTGACCTCTCCTGGCCATAAAAATACATTGCATTTGCATAAGGCTACAGTATATTCCCTGGCTGTGATGTCCTGTATATACTGTGTAAGTGTATTACATTTTCTCCTTGCTGTTGCTTTACCTTTCAGTGGGTTTTTATGCTATGTTATATTTTCAGGGTGTCTCTAGCGGATGGACTGCAAAGTCAGGGGTTATTAGATGAATCCCATCCGCCTAATCTTTGATAAACTTTTGGGAGTCAATGATTCTGTAAATGAATTATTTTAAATGAAATATGACTTCACAAGAAACACACAGCAATAGACTACAGTGTTTTCCATTTTCTTGGAATAATTCCAGTACTAACATTAACTTGTGAAGGTTTAATTGGTGAGATGACAGTGTTGGTTTGTTTAGGTTGGTCCACCACATTGGTCCAGGCTGAAATATCTTAACCATCATTAGATATATAAACATGAAATTTGATAAGAACATTGATGTTGCTCCAAGCGCCACGGTGTGGTTGTCAACATTCTTGTTGTATAGACTGCAGTGAAAATTCATGTCCCTCTCAGGAAGAATTGTAATACTTTTGGTGACTCCCTGGTGTTTTATCTAGCACCATCAACAGGTCAAAAGTATAATTTTTCATTAGTTTGGTTTGTGACCAAATACCTCAAATACGAATGACATTCCCATCAACCTCAGCTGTACTTTGTGTTTGGTGTCAATTAGTAAATGTTAGCATGTTAACATAACTGTGCTCAAGTACAGTGTCACAGAGCTGCAGACTCTGTCTTTTTTTAAGTATCAGGCTGTAACCAAATAGTCATTTACCTTGACTTTCAAAATGTCATCAATGAGATTTTGCAGCATAATTCGATCTTTGAGTAAAAATTCATCTTGGATGTGCAGCACTTTGTTTTAAATCACATATATTTATTTGTTCAATATTGTTGTCAAAAGATTTGATGTCAAACATCATCTTCATTCATCTTTATTATAATAATTGTCAGTCTAAAACAAATAATGACAACACACAATACATAAACTTCACAGGAAAATGATACAAATATATTGAGATGTGGTGATGGTTGTATGACAAAAGGTTCAACTTTGATTCTATTTCCACTGTACATGAAGGAAATATGAAAACATACAGTAACTGAGAGTAATTCCCAAGTCATATTCCCAACAGTGTTGTTGTTCTTTGTTGAGGTAAGGTAATGTTAAGTTCATCAGAACTACAAAAGTATGAAGCAAAGTGTAAAACAATACTGCCAATAGTAGCGATAGACGTATCAACATATAGCTATTGTTGATTTCAAACATGTCACAAAATGAAGATTACTTTCCTTTTGGATTTCTATAAAACTATTAATATCACTCTTTATATGGGAAGGAAAGAAAGTTTAGAAACTATTTTTCATTATATAAATACACAAGCAATTCGAATAAAGTTTTTTGTTTTTTTGGATTTGTCTAAAGTAAATGGCGGGATGTGATAAAAGCTGGCAGGTCTGCTCCAGAAAAAAAAGAGTTGTTTTTATTGCTGTAATCCATAAAGCAGGTTTACATGCATAAAAGACAGGCAAATGTTTGCTTGATTCATCCACAGAGAAACAAACCAGGGGAAGGAAACTTTTGTCCTTTCAGTGCTGTCCATTAAAAGGGGAGGCTGCCTTTCTGATTTTAATTATCTTTTTAATTAGACAATCTCACGTCAAGTTCCCTTTATGTTCCTTTTTGGACATCCTGGAATATTTCCAAGTGGACGGATCAGTAACATCTATGCCACTTGTAAAAGTACTGTCTTGTCTTGTTTTTTATTTTTATGTATCACTGTTTTCCTCACAACACCAGTTCTTTACTGTGTGAAGGTTAGAAAAATCTCTCCATCCGTCCACCCTTCCATCCAAAAAGCTATGTAAGATAACAGGCTAGTTTGATGAAAGTCTTGCAGTAATCCCACAGGGTTTACAAAGGCATGTGCTAGTGCCCTTAGAGTCCTGTTGTATGTTAGATTAGGACATCTCCCCCGGAGGTACCATTGCTGCGTTTATTGTGGCCACCTCAACTTATGTACACGAAACAGAGTGTGTTTCCCACTCTACTTCACCTGAGTTCTTGTTTGCTGCTGTGGCACATGGCCCTGCAGGAAGAAAGCCGCCGAGGTGGGACAGACTCTTGCTGTGTTGTGCTGAAATGAATGGCTAAGTCGGGAGTGGAGTGATGCAATAAGATTGCTGAAGGAACAGGAGGGAGACATTCATTTCACATGTGCAGAGTGGAGTCAGTGCTGGCATCTCATGCCTGGATGTGTGGCTCGTGCCTGCTCCTTATGTGTCGAGGCGGCGTTTTCTCTTGGCTTTGTGCGCATACAGGAAGTACATAGTATGCCCAGTGGTGATGAATAGTACAGAAATGATAACTAGGATGCCAAAGTGCTGTGGCTGTGGAGCAGAGATGACCATGATGAAGTGGAGCAGGTCCATCAGGTAATTCATAGAACTCTGCACCCCGTTTACCACACCTCTTTCTGACTCACAGATGTTCTCCTGCAGGAGCTGAGTCACTGTCAGGTCGAAAGACCAGAGACCTAAAACACAGATGTCATTGAGGTTTAAAAGTTGACCTAGCTAATGAATAGTCAGCCAGTATTCACAACAGTTCTGCTTATATTCAGCTGTTCTCACACGGACCAATTACTTTTTGCGACTGATGTTGACATTGATATTTGAGTTTAAAAGAACAGTTTTAGGGATCTCTGCTTTCCACAGTTGACTATCATTAAATGTCAAAAAATAGGCAAATGTATGTACTGATCAGGACATTTTGCAGTCAAAAAGTAATAGTGCTCTCTGGTGGACAAACGATGAAACAGCAGCATTTTATAGATTACCTCAAACATATATTTGGTCAATTTATTATTTATAATCCCACATAAATGCCAACATATCTGTGATTTAAAAAAAAAAAAAAAAAGGCTGATGTCGGCCATGCCACAGTATCTGTGCGTGTCTACAGTTAACAGTATTACCATGCATCATAATTATCAAGTTTTAGTGTAAGTACTATTGATTCCAGTCAGTTTTATATGGCTTTCTACTCACCAATGCGTGCTGTGATGACACCCAAGAACAACAGGATGATGGAGATGTACGATTCAGGTGCTGCATCAGAGGGCACATTGTCAAAAAGCACAGTGTTGTTGGTCCAGTGGATGGAGGAGCGGTCGGGTAGCAATGGCAGATTGCTGCCTCCCCTTAGAAGATAAGTGTGTTTTTGCCTTTGAGTAGCCATCCGTCCAAGCTCAGTAGAGGAATTGGAGGTGATGTAGGGCATCAGCAAGCTAAGATCCATCGGGCTGCCAGGGGCAAACACGGAGCACACACACAGTAGCAAGCAGCACAGGTGAAGGCAGCTGGAGATGATGCCTGTGTTAACCAGGCCATAAGTCTTCCTCAGTCTGGTGAACATCACGGTGCCCAAAAGCCCTGTGATAGCTGAGACACCCATCAGTAGACTGAGGAGTGAGCCACTTATACCCTGAGTATAGGCGTAGCCAGTGGTGATGCAGTCAAAGCCAAGCACTGTGGTGTAGAGAAAAGCTAGACCCATGCCTGCCAGGAAAACAGGCTGGCGATAGTAAGCCCTCCAGCCATCTTTACAGGTGCTCACCAGCCAGCGAAACTTCCGGAAGCACAGGGGCAGGTCTGTTATTTCTTTTAGGTTGAGGCTTGTGTTACAGTTGCCTTCTGTCAGAGGTTGAGGTTGTGCAACATTACAGTCCCCTGATGAGAAATAGGACATGTCTCAGTCTTCTTCATCCATCAGTTTTAAAGGCCAGATCCTCAGTTGGTGTACTGTACTGTTTTTGCTCCAACAATCATGTCATGGTTGAGTCAACATCATCTCCAATGCTGACCAATTACACTCAAATTCATGGTTCACAAGGGGTTTTCAAATCATGTGGCAGTGAGGTACAATACACAAACTGAGAACTGTCTTTAATAATATGCACTGTAACACACTTACTTCAACAGTATCCTTAATGCTGATCTGATTTGAGCCAGCATTGCATAATAACTGGCTGTTAAAATTTGCTGCTGTATGTCTCTTTAGTAAGAACTACAAGCAAGCATTAGCAACATGTAGTATTTTATCCTAATGCCACGCTTATTGTGTCCTTTATGCTCACTTTCGGTAAATGGTGCAGGCTTTAGACTTCAGGGCATAGCATTCTAATGCAGGAGGTCAAAAATAATTTCTAAAAAATCACACTTTGATCAGTTCATACCTTGTGACTCTCTCCTCTCCATCCTTTGTAGAAACACCTGATCTGCTTCCTCCACTGGTGGTTTGATTGAAAGAGCGGGGACGATGCGGTACACCCGTGACAAGAAGAAGAACTCCACTATGAGAGACACAAGGTTCCATCCCAGGATGAAGCCACAGCCAACTACATTGGAGGCCAGGGTCATGACCTGTCCCACTGCTAGTGGGGCCAGGATGTTAGTCACCTGATCTATCCGCCTCATGGTTGCATTCATCCCTTTTGTAAGGATTAAAGACACAGAGGTTAATGTGCTTCCACTAGAGGACTTTCAGCAAGAGCAGAAACAGGCCAGTGCCTGACTGAAACCCATGACAAACATGGATCACAACCAGTATGTGCATGAACAGACAGTGAATCCCCTTACCAGCTAGGTGACCTCGGTTGTAGCCGGTGATAACCACAATCCAGTCCCTCTGAATGGCAATGGTCAGCGCTGTGCTTGCAAGGTTTGCCACATCTGCCAGGACGATCACCACCGTATAACAAACCACCTTGTGTAAGTTTTGTGATGCAACATGTTACTATGACAGCACAGAGTAGCCACAAGCTCAGAAGCAGAGACAACAGGGACACAGGACAGAAGGAACAATAGCAGCAATAACTCCTCTGTGTAGTAATCACGGTGAGTATCCTACATGCAAATCAACAGGGTATCAAGTAATGAAATGTAATTATTAGCCAAATATGTAGTGTCTACTCACAGTAAGCCATCCATCCCAGATCTGTTCAATCCTTTGCTTATATGAGAACACCAACATGAGCACAATGCTACATATTGTCACTGAGATGTTCTGAATGAAAAGAGATGCATGTGCAACTAAAATGGGGGACAAAAAAAAACAATTTCAGACTCTCAGAACATAGATAATATATATTCTGTAAAAAAAAAAGAAGAATCTTAGTCCAGACAGATATGAATCAGTGGCTGTGAACCCGGTGCCTAGAGTCCTGCAGGTTTTGAGTCTGCCTATCAAAGCAGGAACTGCCATACTCTTGAGACATCGGGTGAATGCAATTTACCACCCGATGGGATATGAGATTGAGATCCACTGATCTGTGATATACAGACTACATGCTAAAATGTTCAAAGGTAATGTAAAATCATCATGCGTACCTTTATTCCTTGGATTGCGATCAACCCAGTCTCCAATCAAAGCTCCAAGCAGGAGCACAGACCCAGCCACTACCAACCCAAACACTGCAGTCAACAGCAGGTTACGGCCGTACAGTTCAATCAGGAACACAGAGATTGCAAAGTGCCACATGCGGTCACCCTGTTTAACACGACATGAAAGGTCATCATTATGTCTTGTTTTGCAAGGTGCTGTTTGGATGCTGACACACAGTTTACAGTAAGTAGTCTACCTTGCAGTTATTTAAGTTTCGATGTCTTATCTATTGCTCCAGGAATCTGTTTCTTCAGGAAATGATTCTTACCCACATTGACAATGCTCCACTGACATAGATGAGAAACTTGGGACCCTTGAGGTAGATAAGAGCTGAACCTTACAAGGAAATGCATGAAAATCGAATAAGGACACGTTATATATGCTGCAAACACTTTGCACAGATTCTATTTATCTTAAAAATTGAGTTCACCTGGTATACTCCTAGCTTTTTTTGCTCTTGCGTCCCTGATGTCGTCAGACTCGAACTCAACCACAACTCCACCACACTGGGAAGCATCTGCTCGCTGGGACATTGCCTAGAGTAAGATTGCAGGTTAAATAACAGTTGAACCTGATGCACTGTTTCCCCCTTGTTGATAGTACAGTGTTTTACTGTAGGTGACAGCTTCACTTAGATGTGCTGACAGACAATTTAGTTTTTCCTACCAAAGCATCTTGGTCAATGACAACTACAGTAATGTTTAGACACTGATAGGAGTTTTGGTTATTTACTCGCTAACATACCAGGGAGCAAATGTAGAACGGCACCAAAAATCAATATGTAACAGTAGTAACTAATAAGATTAGCAAATTTATGCAAGAAAAGTTTTTGGATTAAACAAACTGCTGTAACCTCTTAACAGTTATTTAAAGTACTTAACATTTCATTTCCTTCACATCGGTCACATTGGTTGGTCACATTTGGTTTTTATACAAGACACATAAATAACGGCTCCTGTAGCTTGGTAAGCCAGAAAACCAAAACAGAAAAAGCATACAATAAGATTACGTAAGTCATTCAGATATGGCAGTTGTGAAAATAGCATTAGCATGACACCTTGCATAGCTCTATAAACGCAGTCTTAAACTGGCAATAATTTAAAGTCAAAGCAGGGTCAGTCACCTTTGTTCTGGTGTTACACTCAATCTTTGCTGTTATTCCTTGATGATGTATCTTGTGCCATGTATCCTACATTGGGTTGCTTGTCTTTTCTGAGAGCTGGAATTCAAGCTGTAGTAGTTTGAAAGGCTTAATAACATCACAGTGTTCAAGTGCACCATTGTATGAAAGTGCCAGAAAAGCAGAACAGGCAGAGAGACAACAAAGGCAGCCAGCATATTCCAAAGCACGTGACACAGGGAGGACAATATCACTGTCCACCCACACCACAAAAAGCACAACTGTGTAACTCGTATGACTCAAAATACGCACATGCGCATGGTCAGTGAGCACATACATACACCATCACGCACACAAGCGCCGACCTAATTCGCTCTTTCCCTCTCTCCCTCTCTCTCTCTCTCTCTCTCTCTCTCTCTCTCTCTCTCTCTCTCTCTCTCTTGCTCTTGCTCTCTCTCTCTCTCTCTCTCTCTCTCTCTCTCTCTCTCTCTCTCTCTCTCTCTCTCTCTCTCTCTCTCTCTCTCACCCCCTCTCACGCCCCCACATGCACTGTTGACATGCAAAAAAAGTTACATAAAGGATACATCATGCAATACCATTTCTCTATTAAAACCTGCAGGTAACAAAGTGTAGAAAACATAACTAAACTATATCACTAAATAAGATGTGTTCATTAGGCAGATATGAGTGTGATTTACAGGACGATGCATGATATTAAGGACTGACAGATGAAGTTGAACATACAAATAATACAGTGCTACAGATATCAACTTGTGCAGCTACTGAAAAAAAAAATATATATATTTTGAGAATTAATAATGTGCTTATCACAAACAATTCAATGAAATGATCCATCATTTGTTGGTTTTTTTTCAATTTAAAACATCAACAAAATGAACTGTTGTCTTCCTTTAATCACATATCAATACAAACATATTGACTTCCTAGCTTTGGTATTATCTAGTTAATATGTTTCTCAGGGATATCATCCAGTAGGATTTGATCTGGATAACAGAGTTTGCATTACCTCCACCAAAATGAAGACACAATGTATCTGTTTTAACTGCAGAAATATTCAGAAATTCCAACTGATAATCTCATTAAAGCTGTAATACAATTAGAATTTAAAATTATACAATACAAAATAGAGAAAGAAACAAAAAACGAGAGAAAATACTTATTGTTCCAAAAGGATAATACAGACAATACGATATTATTGAAGGACAGCATATCTCACATTTAATTGTAGTCCTCACCACCAGTCTGATAAACAGATTAAAATTTTCATTTACAAATCTCCATTATGAAATTCATTTGCATACGGGTTTTGATTGTGCCTGTTCATGATGCGCTTCTTCAGGAAGCCCATGAATTTGTAGAGAGCTACAAGAGGAATCGAGACAACAGGAAGGACGGATAAGAGCACACAGATAACATAAACCCATTCAGGGTAGTGCAGAACATCAGCAAGGGGGAAGTGCACCTGTGGGAGTAATGGAGTGGAAAGTCAGTGGGGGTTTTTTTGTTTTATTGCATTTTTTTTTTCATTGTGTGCCAGATATAAGAAATTCCACACAGCAATGTTGTAGAACAATTGTGAAATCTGCCTTACGTAATCTGGATTCCAAGCATTATATGTTGGTCGTTTTTCAGCCTCAGTCACCACGTATGCCACAAAAACCACAAGAAGCATGAAAGGGCTGATAAAGCGCCAAGTGGCCTGCCAGTACAAGTTTGGCCTCCGACCCGTCATCCATTCAATGTCCTCATTGAACCTGTGGGCAAATTGCCACTCTTCAACAAATCATTCAAATGCTTAGTAATATTGAAAGTATAATGTTGACAAAATTACAATATCACCTATTTATTCCATAGATATATACCACACTGATGATCTCAAAGAATGCTATGATGAGCAGAGGCATGGATCCCACATAAGTGTTGAATATCTCCAGCCAGTAGTTTCCAGAGCCCAGAGTAAAGATGAGGGCCACAGTAAAGGAGGTGAGACATATTAACCCTATGGGAAAAAAAGAGTAAATGTTAGCAATCAATTTTGTTCACTAATACGGAAATCTTTAGACCGTCTACCTCTACAAAAGTAATTTGAAGATACGTGCATTTAAGAAAAGTGTGCAAGCATTCAGTCACTTGTTTTAAATGTGAAGAAACAATTAAATCTAATATGGTCAAATGGCACATGTTTGAATGGGATTTTTTGTATGTGTGTCATAATCAATGTTATTTAGAGAAAGTAAAATAGTTTGTTTTGACCAAAATGCAAATACCATATTCATTACATTGTTCAGTTTACCTGTGAATATCTCCTTAGGCATCCAGGATGGAACCATGTGCAGATCCAGCAGAGGAGTGAGGACCCCTTCTAGGTTTCCAAACATGGAGGACAGACCCAGGCTGAAGAGCATGACGAAGAAGAGCACTGACCACACCTGAGAGCCGGGCATGTTTATCACCGCCTCAGTGAACACAATAAAGGCCAGTCCAGTTCCAGAGGCACTCTACAGGTAAGGCAGGACACAGGATGTCATTGAGACTGTCACCAAACTTCATTCACAAAACTATTTTTAATAAATTGGGGATGTACTGTACCTGGTCCAGGAAAGTCTGTAGATTGCAGGTCTTTAGATTGAGGCTTTCAACCTCTGTTGGATCAGTACCATTGAGATAGTTCAACCAGTTATCGTAGTTTTCAAGAGTTATGTTTTCATTGCCAATATTAAATGCATTTGTCAATTTCAGTATGTTCCTAAAATCAACAAGAAATTAAACCAATCAGTTAATACTTCTATTACAATATTTGCTATTATTAACACTAACAAGATGAGGATTATATTACATTATTACATTATATTACTTGATTAATTAATTAATCAAGTAATATAATTGAGTAAAATTTAAAAAATCTGTTACTTGTAGTGAGGTAGGATTTCCTTTCCTTTTTAAAAAAAATGTTTATAGCTTATTTCAGTTTCATATCATAAACTTTTATTTTTTTGACTGCTACTTAAGTAATAATACAGTGGCTATAGTACAAGACTCACACTAATTGGAAGTCAGACTGCATCTACATCTAATAACAATCCTGCATAATTATCAAGCTGGATATGCTGTACAATAGAACACCATAATTACATTGGTACGTACCAATTTCGGCAGTTATTGTAGTTTTCATTTGCTTTAAATCCAAGAATGGCAAAAATAGGAATTGATGCATATATTGATGTAAAACTGTTCACAAGTCCTACAATTAGGGCATCTCTCTCACAATCATTTCTGCAATGATAAAAAAAAAACACTGTCTTTTTTTCATTTTGTATATCATACTGTTTTTCATGAATGGAAACATGTTCAAAACATCTTACTTCTGGGGATTATAACTGGAAAAAGCAATTAGTCCCCCAAAGGCCAAAGACAAAGAGAAAAAGATCTGAGTAGCAGCATCCAACCAGACGTTAGGATTTTTCAGGGTTTCCCACTGCGATGAACATATTAAATTAATTAAGATTTCAGATGTTACTCATTAAGCATTGACATAAAACTGTATCATTAAGAAACTAATAACACACTTACATTTGGAGTGAAGAGATATATCAAACCATCAGTTGCCCCAGACAGAGTCAAGGCTCTGATCAAGAAGATAGTCAAGACAAGGTATGGAAAGGTGGCTGTGACATAAATAGCCTGTTAAAAAAGTTTAGATGCGATTTAATATCCATCTTAAACATATGCATTTCATTTGTATACTTTTGGTAATGTTTGCATAAACTCCCATTAATAAAACTTTCACAATCTAGCCAATTGCAAATGTGCAGCTTGGTTTTTAAAGGATTTTAAGAGCCTTTAGGTTTGAGAGATTTTCAGTAGATGTAAAACACATTTAAAGCCTATTAAACACATTGAAAACATTACTGGTAAGCCCTGCTTTTTCTTGACTTTTTGTCCCTCTGATGTTAAGAAGATCTTACTTTTAGCTGTTAAATTTAGATTGGTAACTTGTTTGCATGGTCAATTCCTCCCCCATCCTAAGGCCAGAATCCATGTGGGTTGCTCTTGTTATGTCCTTCCTCCTATGATAAAGGCTGATAAGGCCAGTGTATTTTTATACCTGAAACGTGCAACTTAAGGATGCAACTCAAATTGTTGAAAACCAGCGTCATCTAATGATACTGACATTTTGCCACAAGTTCTTTAGGCATTATTAATGGTAAATATAATGAATTACCTTTCCAATAGTCTCAATTCCACGTATGAAGCAGATATACACTAGGCACCAAGCAGTTGCAAGACACAACACAAGCCACCACTGTATGGACCCGCTAGTCTCGATGTTTGGTGTTACATTCAGTGTTTCACGGTACCAAAAATAATTCACTGGTGAGCTCTTTTCACATTCACTCACATAGCCTGCATCAAAAAGATTATTCATATCTTGATTAATTAATGGAACCCTCTTTTACTTCAGTTATTATTCAGCATTTATTGTTAATTAATATAATGATGATGGGAAAAAAAAATACCGGTACGGTTCAAGTTTACTGGGCAGTCCCTCCACGGAAGGGGACTTTGAAAGGAGTGGAAGAAATACCAGAGGATCCAAGACAAGATCATGTTGTAGAACAGACCAACCAGGAAGGATACTAACAAGGAAGCCACACCTGTGTATACACGTATCCATAAAACATTAACATATAGATGACAATACACTAAAGGCAGTCATACAGAATATATGTTTTACTGTTGATTCCTTATTTAAGCATCTTGCTGTCCTGAGTAGACAAAGTTCACTGATACCAAAGCACCTCACCTAAACCTCCCAGATACGGGGAGATTGAATTCCACACTCCAATGCTTCCCATGCGGATCCGTTGTCCGATGGCCAACTCCATGTGCAGCAGAGGAAGACCCTCAAACACCAAGGCAATGACATAAGGAATCAAAAATGCCCCTTGAAATAAAACAAATTTATAAGCAATAATGAAAACTACAAAATCAGATCAAAATTACTTACAATAACTCTTAAATAAACATTAAACAGGACTTTTTCAGAGAGCGATCAACTTAACCTTTAAAATGGCATTGCATTATGTATGTATGTGGTTGAAGGTCACTCAGTGTCCGTTTACATTTTATTATCAACAATCAGAACTGTATCGCACTCACTCACACCAAGCATTAAACTTATTCACTCATATTTTAACTGTATCCCATGTTTATGCTGTGCATTCAGGTTGTGTGCAGGTGTGATAATATTTTGTCACATTTTTAATGATGCATCCATTTTGCACTTTGGTGATTTGTACAAGTAGGAAATGTCTGAAGTTGATAAATGATAGATTTGGAGGAAATACAAAAGTTTGCAAAAAAACAGATAATCTTGATATTACAAGTGTTTAATGTTAAAATGTCTTTTAACCCTACCCTCTTAAAGCAGTGTATAAACTGCATTTTTACATTATATTGGTCATTTCTCATTTTAGTGAGAAAGTCAGAGGATAATAGAAAGAACGCTGTTAATAAATGTTCTTACCTCCACCATAGATTTGACACAAATATGGAAATCTCCACACATTTCCAAGTCCCACAGCAAAACCTATGCAGGTTAGCAAATATTGAACTTTATTGTCCCATTTTGGTCTTTCAGTTGTCTCGTCCAGCTCAGAACTCCCATCTTCTCCAACTATCATTTGTTTGTCATTTGTCATTTTTGGTATATTTTATGAGGAAACACTGATCCGCTCTGTCTTACTTGTCTGTACTCCTTCTGAGGAGTTGTTACCTGTATGTTTCAGGAGACGAAGGGGTGACATTATCTTTATCAGCCTCGTTTTTCTTCTTGGCTTTTGAAGCTGTTGGAACAATGTGGATTGTTAGTTTAATTAAAAGCCCACGCTTTATCAGTATCATGATATGATGTTGATAACAGAGGCAATAACAGAATAAAGGACCCAGAGAATAAAACTGTGATACTTAAAATGCCCTTTTAATTTGTTCTGTGATACGGTTGACAATACTGTTATTTGCACACAGTCTGGGTTATTTTAGTCAATGTTAGTTTACATTGGAATTAAAAACATATGTGTATGCAATTCCTTATCAGGCCTAGTCACCAAAAACATTATTCAAAATGCCTTGTATTGAATTTCTATTATGTATCCTATTCATACAGAATACAGTGTTGAAGCACTAATAGTATAATTCAGTAAACGATTACAAATTATGCTATAATGCAGAAACTAAGTGATTGGAAACAATAATGTGCAGCTGATTTAATGTCTTAGTTTTTTTCAATCATCAAACACCATAAGCATGTCACAATAGTGACCCCAGCTGGATAACAAAGGAGTAACAATATTACATGGCTCCAAGTTGTATTCCCTGTGGGGCTCTACCTCCTCTAAGTCTTAAATCCAAGTGTGTAATCACGATAGACTAAACCTATACACATGATCAAATTTAACTTACAAGGGTAAAGATCTTCTGCAGGCTTATACCAAGACCACATGATCACTATTCACTACATTTTCCTTGTGTCAATTCATTTACAGACACATTATATAAATGTGCCTCGGGATATACACTGTTAGCAAAGTCTCACCTGAAATTACAGGGATCAGAATTGCAGGGTTTTGTCTAAGGGCCGATATACCAGGCTTACATATGAAGCTTCTCAACATACAGTACATTGTTTCATAAATAGATTATAAGTCTGAACACATTGTAGGGTTGTATCATTTTAATTCAGATATTGTGCCCAATGGTACATATCATGTTCCAAAAAGCAAACCGATGATTACCACAATATCATAAATACAGGAACTACAACATAATGAAAACTAATGTAACAGCCACAAAAATGTTGGCTTTATGAAACCTGAGCTTGAGACTAAGGTGACTCATCTCCATAGTTTTTGTGGTGTTTTTGGATTGCATTGCATTACATCATTCTAATGTATCAGCCTCTAGTGGATATATTGTAAGTTTGCAGTATACGCTTTTACTGAATCCAGTAGAAAGTAGTAGGGAGTTATTGTCTAAATATTATCGAATTAATCAAAAGAATATTAGGCTGAGGTTTTTCTGATCACACTCTTAATTTGAATTTGGTCAGAGATAAAATGGAGATGTGACTTATCACTCTTCCTTGGCTTTAAACATTTCCATACAGCGACTAAAGGTACAGCAATACTTGGAATTCCTGCCAACATGAAGATGATCACATAGATCCAGACTGGATATGGCTTTTCTACCAGTGTTGGAAAATGTTCCTGCAAAGACAGACAAAATGACATTTTGATAATACATTACTATATGTTTTACAAGCACAATATCCATAATGCTAGGGAGATAATATTTACCGATTCAGGATCCCAGGTTTTGTAAAGGACCTTTTCAGAAACTTTTGTAATTACGTAAAAGACCAAGATGAACAGCATAATGAGTGGGCTGATGATTCTCCATGATACTTGCCAGAACATGTTGGGTTTGTGTCCAATCATGAACTTGATATCATCATTGAACCTATGGAGGCAAATAGATTGCATTATTAAAGTGTGGAAAGTGTGGAAGTGCAAAACAGGGATAATAATAACATATAAAAGGTGCTAAAATACTAGTGTGGGATACTTTATCACTACTTTTATTATTTATATGGTGGTACATTTTTAAAATAAGTTCAAATGGTTGTATGAAATCTTCAGGCAGTGTACATGAAGGAATTAAGTTAGTATTGGATATTAACAATGTAATACTGTTTAAACTACTGTGTGACTCAGCATTTCTTTAAAAGGGTGACAACATCCCGAAGGGCATTACCCATCACTGAGGGGGTTAAAATTGATTGAGGATTGATTATACATACTCTAAAAATACAAGTAACAATAAAACTAATTCTATGAGAGCTATTATTATGATGGTCACATCCTGTATATGAAAAGTAATTATATAATGTGTCTGGACTGTACAATTTATGAAGACAGACATTAAGAAGAAGCAGCATTACACTACATGATTGTAAAAGAAAGAATGTACCATATTCATCCAAATACATATATGACGTGTTCACAACCTCAGATCTTTTGTTTGAATGGATAAAGGCGGTGTGAAACCAATTCCTACACGGAATGGTGCATAGCCTTAATGTTGCTAAGCTAGAAAGTGTCTTAGGGCCCCATCTTGCGGTTGGTGCACAGCGGATGGCGGGCGTGGCGCATGTGTCTTTGTTAGTTTCCCCCGGCGCAGTTGTCAGTTGTCAACACAAACAAACAGTCTTAGAAATGCTAACTGCCAGAGAAAATAATGTTTTGACTGCTTCCAAGAGCTTGATAAGAGAGTGAGTATGTAACTATACTATGATATAAGTTATATTCAAAAAGTATTTTTCCAAAAATAGGTGAAAAAGGGGGTCATCTTATAATCAGTGTCGCCTTATATTTTGGCTAATATAGTAGTTATAAAATAATATATTTGCATTTTAATATCACCTGTCTATTCCATATATGTATACCACTGAGAACATCTCGCAGAATGCAACTACTAGCAGAGGGATGGATCCTCCATAGGTGTCAAAGAGTGAAAGCCAATAGTTCCCTGAGCCTTGGAGAAATATCAGACCCACCAGACAGCAGAGCATGCACGTTACACCTGAAGGAGAGCAGATACTGTAATTGAAAAAAATATACTGGAAATCCTTGTTCATGTAAAATGATACAATACTGTAGTTGTGGAGTTACCAGTGACAACTTCATTGGGCCATGTCTTAGGAAAAACTTTGAGGTCTTGCAGTGGTACTAAGACTCCTTCAATGTTACCAAACATAGAAGACAGGCTGAGGCAGAAGAGCATTATGAAGAAAAGGACCGCCCACACCGGTGAGAAGGGCATCTTTGTGATGGCCTCAGTGAACACAATAAAGGCTAAGCCAGTTCCTCCAACTCCCTAAGCCCAGACAACAGCACAACAAAGCATAATATACATCATTTGAAAATACATTTGCTATTAAAATTGAATCTGCAGCCCTGGTGGATAAATTGTCCTACACAGAAGATGAAATCTTACTTCACTGAGAAAAGTATTCAAATCACAGGTCTTCAGATCAATCTCTTGAATAACTTCAGGATATGTTTCATTAAGATGTTGTAAAACTTGGTTGTAGTTGCTGTCAGTAACGTCGCCCTCAGAAAGATCAAACACATTTAGTAATGCCATGATGTTTCTGAAACCCAGATTCATTCAGTTAAAAAAAAAAGATGTTTTCACAGTTGAGGAAGAAGAAAAACATGAGATGACAACATGATTTATTAGACACAAAGACATACTGTACCCAGCAAGACAGTTGTCAAATCTTTCTGTTGCTCTGAAGCCAATAATTGTGTAAATGACAGTGGCAGCATAGACAGAGGTGGCACCATTGATGATAGAGATGATCACAGCATCCTGTTCACAATTGTTACTGAAAGAAAAATATTGGAAGTTATTTGTTAATAGGAGAATGCATATACTCGTCGCAGGGTTGACCAGAATTCCAAACTTACTGCACTGAGTTGTAGCTGGAGAAGGAAATGAGACCACCAAAAGCCAGAGAGAAGGAATAGAAAACTTGAGCACCTGCATCCAGCCAGGTTGATGGCTTTGCTAGCTCTGACAACTGCATATTGTAGACAATTATTGATTAACTGGTTAATTGCATTCCATGACATACAGTATTCAGTATGGTACACTCACAAGGAATTTTAAGGTTAATGCCTGTTCAAAGGACTAAAATTGATGTACAGTTGGTTAAAGATCTCGTAGACAGGGCTAACCGGATGATTCAAAATGCAATTATTCATTTTATACAGTAATAATCAAGTAAAATGAGTACAGATGCAGCAAAACTGTAACATTGAACATTTTCGGTTTACGGCAAATGTTGGTTTATTATATAAGATCATTAGCAAGCCAGCTCCACCACCTCTTAACCAGTTTGTAACGGTACATTGTGCCAGTTGAAGCTTAACAAGAGCTTCCACTAGAGGGGACTATTGTGTTACATTTCAGTCTACAGCATTTTGGAAAAACTGCTTCTCAGTTAAGGCAGCCAGGATGTTGAATTCTTTACCCCTGAGTATCAGAGAATGCAGTGCCTTTTTAAATTTTTAAGCACACATGGTGTGCAAACATGGTTGAAGGGCTCTCAGCCACTGAGCTATGAAACAAGTGTCTGGTTGGAAGTTGTACTGATGAACTGTCTGTTTTTAATGGTACTGGGTTGCTGATGGTTTGCTCCCTATTGGGAATCTATTATTGTTTTTCTGTCTTGTCTTTTTTTTTTTTTTTTTTTTTAACTGATCTATTATCTTTGTATCCTGTGCATCACTAGTGGCCTCTGCCTAGGGACCACAGATGAAAATTAGCTTCTAGCTATATCTGCTGCAACATATGTATTGTGCATTGTCCCTGCTAAGTAAACAATAAAATAAATGTATAAAAAAAATAATCTCAGTGATTAATGAACAACACTAAAACAGGGTTTTAATAATTTCATGATTTTTTTGTTTTGTTTCATGCATTCTGATTTGTTGACTGCATTAAGTAAGTGTGATTGCTAAAAGTAATTTTAAAGATGCAACTTACATCTGGTGTAAAGAGAAACTTTACTCCATTCAAAGAGCCTTTCAGGGTCAATCCTCTGATCAGAAAAATTGTCAGTACCACATAGGGAAGGGTTGAAGTCACATATACAGCCTTAGGAAGAAACATATTTCGACCATTATTGTTTAGTTAAATGTAAATTTGTTCTATTATTGCAGAAAGAAAATGTTGTACCTTCCCAGTGGTCTCAATACCACGTATGATGCAGATATAGAGGAGAGACCACGCACAAATATGACATAACAGTATCCACCACTGTATCCCACCATCCTCTTCAATCATTATAGTTGTGTTTAGGGTCTCCCTGTACCAGAAGTAGTCCACCGGAGAGCTTCGCTCACACTCTGAGACAAGGCCTGACAGAATTTAACAGCATTATGTGTCAATTAGCCAAAATGAAGAGTTTCCATTCTACAGTGGTACAGTATAGGTTGTAGTGCTACCTGTTAAATTGGCATTCATGGGACAATGGCTCCAAGGTAGAGGCTCTTGAAATGAGTTGAAAAAGTACCAAAGAATCCAGGCAATGATGGTGTTGTAGTAAAGGCTGATTGTCAAAGATACACACATGGATGCAATACCTGCAAATACATGTTTCATAACAGTCTTTTAAAGCACCTGTCCAGGAATTATAGCAAACATTATGCAAAATGTTGCTTACCAATCCCAGTCAAATAAGGATGGACTGTTGCCCACACTCCTAAACTGCCTCTTCTCAAACGCTGACCAATGGCAAACTCAAGATGCAGAAGTGGGATTCCTTCAAGAACCAGCAGGATCAGAAAGGGAATCATAAATGCACCTAGGAGAAAATCAGAGAAACTGCTGTGTCATGGTGTCTGAAATATTTGTATGTATTTTTTTTATATCATTGAGTACAGTACTATTCAAGGGAAAATATACTTAAAATATCACCACTGTTAATCATTTTTTAATGCACATGTAGTGATGCAGTCAGACATCTAATGCAGTTGGGTTTATAATGCAATGTGCAAGCCATTTGCCCTTTGCATTGAGCAATTTACAAGATTTCCTTGCCTTTCAGAGGGTATAAAACGTTATCTTTGAGCTTGTCACAGCTGAATGTGTTCACTTAAACCTACCATTTATTGACGTTACGAGGATATAGTCACTATTGCATCAGTGGTCTTGTGATGTTGATCTTTACTTAACTTGGAGAGGGGTGTCTACTATTATACAGACCTCATTATCATAGCAAGTGATATGTAACTGCAATTCAGTTCTACTCAGCTCAATTGAAAATACTGTATTCATCTCTCAGCAGGCATTTTGAAGACAGCTGGGTTGCAAAAATTAAAAAAATACGAATCATAAAATCACGACAAACATCACACTTCATTCACAAATAACAATGTAAAAATACAAAATATGTTCATATGAAGATTTTTTTAAAAAGCTATGGCAGACCAACACCATACTATGCTCTAAAGACACTTTACTATTTGTAAAAAAATGTAAATGCATTTATCAGTAAACTTTGGCTCCTACAGGCCTTACGACTTCCATAATTAAACCAAACTTTCCCTCTGTTTTTTTTTTCAAAAACATGATATTAAAAGCTTTCTTGATGGCCTTATCAGGCAGTAGACATGTTTGGAGAGATTTAAATTATTCACAGAATTAAATGATGCACAGCGAGTACAAAAAAAGCTGTATGAGAGCATGCATAATACTCATGCTCTTCTGGTAGCCCTGAATTGGTCAGGATGAGGAATGATTAATTATGTTTCCTCTGTTTTAGCAGTGGTATTAAAAGTTTGTTAATAAAACTATGCAATCACTTCTGTAAAACAAAAAAGCATCACTTGCCTCCTCCATGACTCTGACACAAATAGGGGAAGCGCCAGACATTTCCGAGTCCCACACAAAACCCCACACAGGTCAGCATGTACTGGGTCTTGTTGTCCCATTTTGGTCTATCTCCAGCCTCTTCCTCCTCCAGCTCGTCTAGCTGCTGATGGGACAATATCCTGTCCTCCAGGCCTGGATTTGGTAGTTGTAGCTTCATTATCTGTTAAACACTGTAGTATTGTACTGATACAATTGCACACTGTACAGTGATGGAATAGCTCACACTGTGAGATCTTAGTAGGTACTCAACCTCTGTAATAGATTGACTATGCTGTGGTGTCAGAAAGCATCAGCTGAAGGTGTGCAGCCTTTGAAGCCAGAGCTGAGTAGGAACATGCATGACCGTTAACTGGTGTCTTATCTCATGGGTAAGGGTCAATGCACAGATGTCACTGTTCTTGTGACTAAAATGCCATAAAACATATTGTTATGGCATTTTATTATAAGGTAATGCCTCAAAGGGTTTGGTTTCACTATGTGACTAAAGAACATTTTCTCTCTTTAATGATTCACAATTGTTCATGTCTTAAAACAAAAGTCAGATGCCCATATACATATACATATTGAAAGAGATTTTCCTTGTTGCAATCATCCCCCTGTTCATACTGGTTAATAAAAGATGCCCTTCAAATGCACTGATCATGGGGCCAAAAAGTAATCACACATTTTGTGCAAAAATGCATTTACAAGTTTATCTGAAAGCTCATTTGAGGCTTCAACAATCTGATTTAGTCATATCAAGTGGATATCTGCCGCATGTACAGTCATAGCATAAAATTCCCTCTTTGTGTTTCCACAGACAGTGTTATCCTGTTGAGCTACGATGGAAGTAACAAAAAAAAAGTGACGCAAGGCTTGTGGATTTTGGCCCACACCACTTACATTGTAAGTAAATATTCTAATTCTAATATGCCAGTATGAACAGGAGGAATGATGACGGGAAGAAAAACCTATTTCTGTGTTTATTTTGGCACCTGACTATTGTTATAAGAAAGACTTTGTGAACCCGTCCTTGAAGTGATACAGGCTGGGTATTGACTCTCCCAGTAGTCTTTGCTATCATCCTAAATATGTCTGTAGCACTGGGCATCAAATACTATTCAATACTGAAAGTTGACATTGCATGCTTAGTCAGATTAATAGACTTGTTCACCTACTCTTCAATCTGATATTTTCTTTATTTTTAGATCAGAATGACCCAATTTAGACTGCATTTCATTTAGGGAAAGTTGTTTTCTTTATGTTTGTGTGTTTAGAAAACATTTAAAATGTTTGAAGTTTGATGTCCTGTTTTGTAGAAATATATATGAATATATAGGCTACTGCATATGTGGTTTGTGCAGTAAAGTATCAAAAATCTATTGTTTTGGTTGCAGTGCAAATACAGTATCTATCTATTAGCATATTTTATGGTTCGGTCCCTGCCAGCTTCGTCTTGTGCCCTTTTCATATTGGCCACTGGAGGCCGCTTTTGGGCCTGTAATATGAGCTCTCTCGGCCGGCTGAGGTCTGGCTGCTGTGTCCCCTGGAAAGAGTTTGCGCTGGAGGAGGGAGCCGATTTCGCATCGCTCTCACAGTCCAGGCGCCAAGTGTAGCAGTCCCGTTCGCAGTCTGCCCCAGTACTCAACTGCCCGCAATGCCAGTGGATACTGCCACCCCGCTCATTTCCACGCCGTACTGAGTAACCGTACCTCTCAGCGAGGTACCCTGGATCTTTACTTTTGGACTGCTGTGTACACTGTCCTGAGTCATCTGCGCTGCGTGAAGCGAATGGAGAAGGTCCAAGGATAACAGAGGGTGCAGGATTTTGCTACTGCAGAAGACCTGCCGGTGGTTCGCTGCCCGAGGGGCTGCGCGTCTGTCAAAGGCTTTGGTGTCGCATCCACTATTTTGATCATCTAAATTCGCCTTGCATGGATACATCATGGCTACGTTTGTATGCAGGGTGCAGTTCTTAGATGATACTGATCCATTTAACAGCACTAATTTCCCCGAGCCCACCAGGCCACCTCTGTACACTTTCAGGGAAGATATTCCTCTGATAAATCAGATTGCTGGAGTCCACAGGCTGCTAAAAGCCCCACAGAAGGTATGCAGTACATTTTTAAAATCTCACTTGCTGCTTTTAACACGTTGTACATGTTTCCTCTAAGCCTAGTGAAATTTACAAAATCATTTCAAATTAATGATTAGCTATGTTGATAGGGTTACTACCAACAAAAACCAATGGACCATTGAGTCATTGACTTTACATAGTTTGCTGATGTGAAATGCTGATGGAGCATTGACATCTAAACAGTTATTATATGCATAGTGTCAGTGTGACAGGCCTGTAATGTGAGATGGGATATTTGGCTGATGTAGATGATCTTGGACTGGACATCCATTCTATTAATGTTTACCTACAACAACAATGATCCCTTTTCAGTTTAACTCACTTTTTTGTTTACTATTTATTATCTCCACTTAGGAAGAGCTTACCATACAAACAAGCTAATGGACAATGCAAAGGTGGTATACACAATATATTGACATGACCTTGACCTAAAATGTTAGCTCAGCTTTCAATAGACTTCATCTTGTCCTCATCATATATAATCTTAGTGTTGCATGTTAGGAGACTACCAAGAAACAAAACATATATCATGAGAAGAGCAGCTACTTTCTATTTGTGATACTATGGATGAACAGGCTTTAAGTCCACATAGGAAACCACTTCCGATGATGTCACTATACAGTCTCAGAGTAGGTGGGGTCAAGTACCCAGTTGGTCAGTTGATAAGGATGAATGAGGGTAATCCCTCAGTCTGTGCCAGGTTTGAATTGGCAGAACATCTCATCAATCCATCCAGACTGTCATCACACATTTATCAATCCATTTGACATGTTGCCTTGTTGGCATATTCTGTTTTTAAATGTTTGTGTGAATCAACGTTGTTGTTTTTGCTCAGCTGCATTATGTTATGTCATTGATTTTCTACCTTTGAGTATGTGCACACATTTTTTTGGTTGCAAAAGTTGGCCTTCCCAGGATCAGTTTAAAATAACTAAATGTTCTCTTTAATATGTTGCAATTGCCCTGTTTAAGTTTCCCCCAAAGAAAGCCAGTGACACATAATGCAAGCATTTTCTTTTTCTTTCTTTTAGAGGGTTCTGGTTGCTCTATGTCTTGAGAATGTTGAAGTCTACTTGTTGCCTTCTGATTAAAGCATTTGCATCCAAACACATTTCTAAAGGCCTCATTTACTGACCTGTGAATTTAAACAAAGCAAAGGAGAGTCTTTATTGGGCATTCATCTTAGTCTGGCCGTGAAGTCACGTAAATAGAGAGCTAATTTGAGTCTTTCTTCATTCTGTCAGATCAATGGTGCTCCGTCTTGTGTGAGTGGAGCTGCTAAGATAAGTCACGGAAGCCTCAGGATGCTGTGGATCACCACAAGCCTGGCTCTCATTCTGCAGCCCACTCAGTCTGACCACTGTTTGAGAGAGGACAGGGGAGGGAAGCGGGCAGAATTAAAAACACAAACAAAGAGCTGATGTACTTTGCACAGGCGACTGGTCTCAGTTTAGCAGCAGGCCAGCCGGACCACAAACTAGACAGAGAGGGAGTACCAGTGGTAGGATCTGCATCGCCTGGTTAGTGAGCTTTGGTCACATGGGCATTAGTGGTTAGCAGTAACTCGGGGAAGCAGCCACCGTGCTTTTCATAACACAAACACTCAGGTGGATGACAGGACCGTCACGACATTTAAGTGGTGAATTGACTTGACTCAGAGGTGACTTTGTTGTGACCCTGTAAATACCTTTGACGGCAAACCTGTTGTCTTTGAGCTCCGTCTCTATGGATGCACAGGTCAGCTTGGTATAAATAGCACACTGCTAACACATGGTGCTGAGGGAGTCAAAACAGCTAGCATATGCTGTCTCTGGGCTGTTCCTGTCAGTCTGCAGTCTCCAGAGGGGAAAAATGTGTGTATGTGTGGTTGTTTTGTGTATGTGTGTTTGGGGATGATTGGGTATGGGATGGCATCTTGACTATGCTGCTGTGCAGAGTCAAACATCAGTTAGGAGCAACTGTAAGAGTTAAACATCAAAGGCTATCATAAGTAAGGGTCATATTTTATAGCAACAAGGTTTTTTGTGTAGCAAAAACAGCTTTGTCAGGACAGCAAACACACTTTGAAGTCAATTATTTTACCCTGCGGCCATTTATAAAATGCCATGCTACCATGTATTATAATACAGCACATAACCTTTTGTATTATTGCAGTAATGTTGATTATTCTCAAGCTCTCTTAGAAATTCAAACTTGTTTCAAAGAGGCTATTTGTGATAAACACACATATATTCAACAATACCATGTATAGCTGTAGCACCTCATCTATAAACAAGTGTTTCTGTTGCCTATGTAGATGGAAAGTATGACTAGAAACTACCTCACTCAACCGGCTGATTTTGTGATGAATAAGGCATTATCCTTGACAGATGATGAAGTGTGCATGCTGTTCAAAATCTGCTGGTTATTCCAGATCTGATGTTTGTGTCAATACAAATCCATAGTTCAGTCGTCCTTCATATGCTTTCTTCTTTGCAGGCTTTGTAGTCTGTGGCTTGGTGGCCTTGAGGCCTTGCATCAGTTTGCAAAGCATAGTTCAAGGAAGGGAAAATGTAGCTAAGTCTTGGAGAATGGACTCTCACTTTAAAAATTTCAAATTTTGGGCTGGTTGTTTTCCTGCATTTTTTTTTTCTTCAGAAATTACAGAGTCCCATAATGAGAAGTTATGTTAAATGCTGTAAAATACAGGTTCCTCCTTCATGCCTGTCAGAGCTCCTTTGAATTCTTTTACACATTGTTATGCAGAGTTGAGGTTTTGCTGGTCTCTGCATTTTGGAGTGTTGTCTCAGCAGAGGCTCCTTTCAGAAGAATGCAGCATCCGTGGACCAACTCATCCTCTGCATGCTTGACAGGAATTTAAGATTACTGTTGTGGTTTCTCTTTCATGCATCAAGTGTGCCGTAATGTTTCTAAATCTCTTGCCTTCATAGAAAGACCTCATACCATTGTTACCATTTTCAAACAAACTTTAAAATTTTGAAGTGGTTTACTTTAAGTAACATTATGTACAATTTAGTTTGCAGACAAAGATATGTAAGGCTGGCCAACACATTAGAGTTTAAAATGTGCAAGTTTCACAGATTATATGCTATCTCATCACAGATGTCTTTCCTCTGTGGAATACAAAGCAACTTGGAGTGAGATAGCATTTTTAAATTGTAAATTGCATGGTGTTTATTTTTAGTCCTTTCTGCCTTAACTGCCTCCCTGGTCAGTGGACCACAGTATGGTGGTTGAAGGGAGAGGCCAGACCTCAGTGTGTGAGCAGAGCGCTTGTGGTTACTTCTCTGGTCTTGGCCATCGCAGGGCCACCGTGGGTTCAAGTCTTGGGCGGGGGACAGCTAAGGAAGCCTTTGCCCCTGATAATCTGATAGTACTGTTCCTGGATTAGGGGCCATTTATGTACATCACCCTGGCCTTGTTATACATGGCAAAACCTGTAATCAGTAATCCAGGTCGATTATATAACGAGAACCTAAAGTGACACCGGTTAGAGGATGGATGAGTGGATGCATGGACTAGTACATGAATGGTTTGATGTACTGTGCAGACTGGTATGGATTAATGGATAAATGAAGAGTTTGTGTGAACTTTTCTGCTTTATAAACTGTTGGTCTGCGAGTCCAAATCTTAAGTGGGGAAATGCATTTCTTGGTTCCACAGATGGCTAATTACTGGTTACAGCTGCAACTTCAGGCCAGTGTTTTGTCTATTTCAGGTCGTGATGCAGAGCTTAAAGCTTAAAGAGAACAAACACTTTTTTGTTGTTGTCCAATCCATGCAGTGCTTAGTATAATTTGAAAAACTAAAAGATGTACAAAGAGTTCCTGCCAGGAAGATAATTAATGAACTCCTGTATGTATGTATTTTTCTGTACATTCTCTTACTGATTGAGGTGTCACAATATTCGAAAACCTAGCACTGTTACTTTCATGAAAGGTTTTATACTTTAAAAATATATTGATATAAGTACTTTATTCTGGGAACAGTAGCAACATTTCATTTGGAATAATCAAAAGATGAAATGGATGGTTGGAATAAAAAGCAGTGACACCACAAAATCCTTAAAGCAGCTATAGTCAATATTTTATTATAGCAATGTATCAAATGACAATGTGTAATGTGAGAGGTGTTTTTTATAGTGAAAAAACTTACAGAGCTCACCTCCCCTTTACGGAGCTTTGTATTGAGTTTCAGCTCATTGTTTAGCTGTCCAGCCTGTAACTTTACTGTTTTAGTTCCCTCTCACACATAGCATTGTTTTTGGCTGTAGCAGGCAGCTGTTTTCAGCTAAAAAGTTCTAGAAACCTGCTCAGGACCAAAGAGTAAACAGACACAGTTTTCGACTAGTTGGTGAAAATGGTCGAACATTTAGCAGCTAACAATATATTTCCCTCATGGGACCAAGAACAGTTGAAAGAGACTAAATATTGGACTTACATTCAACATGTGGCTAGAAACTCAACTTCAAATGAATGAATTTCTGTTACAGTTGCTCTGTAACTGCTGGATGTGTAAATAAGCATCTGTTGGCAAGAGTTCTCCAACTTAAAAGTTAATGTCAATGTGTTCACAACTTTTCTCCAGATATTGCAGGTTTAAAAAGAAAAACTAAAGAATGGTGACTAGAAAATCTAGAACTTCTTCATATGAAAACATTTCCACATGGTTTCATTGACAACAATCTATGGCAGGCATAGTTCACAGCAGCTGAACTATGCCTCTCAGCGTTGATCTTTACTGATCAACCACAATGAGGGCAACGTGTAACTAGTAAGAAATGTTACGTATTTTGTACAATTGTAGATATTAAGTAGTGTCCTAAGATGGCTGATGGGAATAAAACAAACATTCAATATGAGAACAGGCTTTCCTTAGTTTGGTTTAGCGTCTCCCAGGTTAGGTTCCAGCCACTGGTCAGCATATATGATTTAGTGTGTCTTCGCCTTCATGCTGCATTTCATATCACTGTCACACCCATTACTTTCAAAAACATGTCAGTCCATAGGCATAAAAATAGTGAGTCTAACTCTGGTTCTTGTGCCTGGATTTCCTGTCAGTTCAAAATCTGTCCTGTAATCTGGAGAAGCACTTACTTCCCTCCTCTATCTTTGTACAGTACAGCTTTGTGTGCTTTTTTTCCCTCTGTCTACCTGTCTCCTCTTCTCTCTATCTCTGTCTGTGTCCTCAGTCTGCCTTACTGTAAGAAGAACATCAACAACTATCTAAATATGACTTGTCACTGTCTTAGAAACAATAGGATCTCCTCAGCGATTAAAGTTCTTGGTGTATGTTTACTGCTTCGGTCTCATGCTCTGCCTCATCTCTGGTGTCCTCTATAAATGAAGATGTTCAACCCTATAATCATTAGAACTATCATATTACCAATAATCTTTTGGTTCATCACGCATGGAAAGCAATCCAGACAGCTCAGAGTCAAAGAGAGTTGGAGAGAGACTGAGAGTTATTCTAACCAACCACATATTTTGTTTCAGTTCTCAAGTATGACACGGTCCTTGAATGCTGTAGTGCAGTAATACAAACAGAGTGGCTGAACAGATCAAAGCTGTCAGACCTATAATGTCTTTCCAAGCCTTTTTTTCCTTCATGTTCAATTAAGTTACTGTCTGTGGGAGGAAATCGAACTGCATCAGACCTGGAAATAAAGGGTCCAATTCAAAAAACACATGCTTTTACATGTATACATGTGTTGCTCGTCTTTCATTGAAATAAGAAAGTTCTTGCTGGCTGCTTATTTGGGGTGTGTAAATAGTAATTTAAGTAAGTGTGTTACAGTCTCAGCTACACTAGAAAGCCCTCAATATGAGCTGACAAGAAAAGACACATTTATTGTGTTCATTATATTTGTCAGCTGTACAGTATGTTGTTTATTTAGACATCCTGACTGTTGATGGAGCAGTGCAGTGCAGCTCTCACCACTTAAGTCATATGTTTGCTCCTTGTATTTGTTTTCCTGTGCTCTGCTTCACTGTTGGAGCCGCTGTCCTGCAGAGCTGACAGATGAAGAATATAAATAGGTTTATATCTCCAATTTGGAGGTCAAGCAGACATGTGAACACACTCTTATTCTTCATCTCCTTGAACATAGTTAGCTGATGACAGCCAGTCAAGACCAGACAATCATACCTCCTCTGCAAAATCATCTCTTGTGATGATAGTTTATCACAGAGAAAGAGATAGGAGAGATAAGAGGCACCACACTGCCATGCTGCTCCAAAATCTGCATGACTTCTCTCTAACCTTGCTCAGATTGTCATTGTAAAGCGCTGACAGAAGCTGATAAAATGTCTCTCTATGGTCCAATGCAGAGTAGACATATAAACCTAAAATACATGGCGCATTTGGCCTCTGACTCATAAAAATAACAGTCTTTGTCATGCAACTGAAGACGTAAGTCAAAGAATGAAAGTAAATAAGTTTTTACCACATTGTGATTAATATGGATGTGGCAACAACTGAATATTTTCTTGAAGCACCAAACTAACTTCTGAAGAGGTCCATGCCATTTTTAAAATACAACTCCTAGTTGTCTCGCTCACAGCTCGGGAGAAGTTGATGTTGCAAAAGTTTGATATCAAATATGATTATAATTGTAGCAACATGTTGAGACCCCAAATCAGCCTGTTCGAATTTTGTTGACCTGTATGGTCTTTGATCTGATCAGAATCGAGCAGCCATCATTACAGACATTCTATGGCTTCCTAGCATCAACTGACTATAAACATCCCCTACTTAATGTTCACATTCTGAAGCCATTGGAAAGTGTAAATATGATCTTCAGAGGGCTGAAGACAAATCAGTGTTCAACTCATGTCTCTCTCTTGTCTAGCCTGATGACTGCGCCCTTCAGCTGTCCCATAATGGAAGCTATCTGGACTTGGAGTCTACCCTGGCAGAGCAGAAAGATGAACTGGAGGGATTTCAGGAGGAAGGAGGGTAAGATAACAATCACGTCTGTCTTTGAATGTTTATGTCTCACTCTCTCACTCTGTATCTTTTTTGGTTGTCCTTCACCATCATCACACACAACATGATAAGAAAAAAATCCCTATTACTGCAACAAAGTGAAAACTGTCTTAAAAAACTGGTCATATAATCCCTGCTGTTCAAAAATTGCAGCTGGGATTTGTGCCACAGCAGCTAGGATTGAAAACACAAGGACTGGTAATGCCTACCAGGTGCATAATGTATGTTACATGCCAGATGTGATTGTCAAGGATTGTTCACGTTGCTGTGATTAAATTAGCAATAATAATAATAATAATAATAATAATAATAAGAAGAAGAAGAAGAAGAAGAAGAAGAAGAAGAAGAAGAAGAATACGAATAATGTGTTTAGTTCATACCACACTTTTTATTCATAGTAAAAAGTATGAGCTAAAATATAAACCAGAAATAAAAATATATTATTCAAGAGTGAGTAACTTGATGTCTATTACAACAATATGGTATTTAAAAACAGCCCCCATATTGATGTCCACCCCACCCCCCACATTTCTCTGCTCATAGTCAGACTTAATCATGTTCACTGTGATTACTGTTTTTAGAGGGAGACATAAAAATGCAGATAGAGAAAAAAGATTCTGTATTTAAATCCTTGGCCATGGTTATATGTATTAATAATCTGCTTGCCATATTCCTTTGCCTAATTTGATTCTATTACAGCGATTTCAATCATAATGATACCCATTTCATTCCAGGATGAATTAGTGAAATAATCCCTTTCCTGGGCCTCAGCTGATTGAGCTCCCCTGCCCAAAAGCTGATCTCGGGAGATGGCTGGGGTCTGTCAAAGAGTGAGGGGACAGTCTTTATCTCACATTAGGGACTCTCAGGTTCAAAAGTCTTTCAGCACTTTGAGACTCTTGGGGGAAATGAATGTCAGTACTATTATCCTTACTAACTCATCTGTGAATCTGTCACCAAATGTCTAAATCAGGTTATGTGATTTTTGTCTGTGGAGAAGTCAGTGGAAGCTCCTCTTAAATTATGATTATATTTAAAAAGAAAGAAAACACATGGTTCTCTCCTCTCTCACTGACAAGATGTTAAAGCGTTTCCATGGCACTCATCCAATCGTGTCCCTTAAAATACCTGGCCTTCCAGGCTGAGTGGAAGCAGTGATGTCATCTAAACCCCTTATGAGGTGTAGAAACATTTCACCAACGTCTCACCCTCATTGAATGTTACCTCAGTGCTCTCATTATAAGTGGCCAAACTACATTTGAACACCTTTCATCATATAACTCAGCTTCTAATTTAGCTGTGTTGTTTCCCTGTAATATGAAGTTAAATCAGGCTTTGTCTGGACGTAACTCCTAGACCTGGAGGGAGAAGAGAAAGGTTTCAAATTGGGCTAGTTTCATTCCTGTTTCATTCACTTTCTTTGGCCAGTTACTTTATTGACTCCATATGTTTTTTCATGTACTGTGGAGTATGTTGATATATCATTCATGTGCCGCCCACTTTAGATGATCACAAACCAAAGGTTGGCATGAGATTTCCTGGTCGGCTGGACCACAAACATGTACGGATTTATTTGTCTAACTTGGAATTCATAAGCTTCTCTCTGGCTTGGTGTTTCTATTGGACTTTGAGAGTGCCGTCCTTTCCCAGTTCCATCTGAAATTGTTGGGAGCTTATGGGAAGCTATTGAGAGCTGTGAGGTTAAAGTGGTCCACTTCTTCTCTCATCACAGTTTGAGGCTGCCAGGGTCTGTGTGGTGCCAGCTGGCACAGGCTCTTATGGATGTGTGTCATTAAACCCACACAGTGTTGTCTGAGGAGGCTGAAGGTGAAGGTGGTTTGCCAATTATTTTGTAAAAATAGGGCAGTTCTGCTTGCTGGCTTTTTATAGCGATGATGTGCCCAGCATTACAGCCCGCACTGCTCGTCACTGTTGATTTGATTATTATTGAGCTAATAAAAAGTCGGATGAGGCATTTCACCTTTACGTGTTCCATTTTATTTTTGTTTTTACTCTCTTTTTTTCTGCATAAAATCTGTTAACAGCAGTCAGACCCCCAAAATATTTAACCTACAGAAAATCATTTGTGTCATTTCCCAGTTTTTTTCTCTCTCTGATCTCAGTTAACACCCTCCTCGAACTTCAGTTAACAAGCAAAATGGTGCTTTCATTATTTTTGTTTTAAGCCCACTAGCCCAGCCACCATCACAGGCAAAGACTGTTTCATCTAGTGCCTGAGTTCCTGCACTCTCCTGATCATTGGCCATTGAATCCATCTGTAATTGATATTAATGACAGGTTACATTCTTGAGGCGCCTGTGTCATACCTAGTGTCTTTACAATCAGATTAAAGTATGATCCTCTGACAGAGCGCTGCAGAGCCAGGAGATATCCATGTCACGGGAGCTTAAGGGCCATAATCACTTCCACACCATGTTATGAAGCTCAGCTATAGGAGATTGTGACTCATAAATCCCCTGTCCCATCTCTGATATAGTCTAACTTCAAGTTATAAACTGACCATATAGCCCAGACATGTGCTCACACATATCTGCACAGTTTTTAGCTAGTCAGTGTGTCATTTAGGTTTCCAGTTATGATAGATTGATTAAACCACATACACGCAATTTCAAGCATTTGTAGCCCTGAGCCGAGGTGGAGTATGGGGGATGTAGTTAGGATCAGATGGCCTGACATGTGCTCAGAGACATTTATAGACTTTGAATATTTTTGTGGATTACATGGATTGAAGAGTGGGAGCCTGTTTCAGTGTTTCAGGGGAACTTTGGTCTGATGTTGTAGGAAAAATGTTGTATTGAACTTGTGTGTGGAGTTTTGTGCCAGGCTCAGTGTTGTTTTTGCTCAGGTATTTGACAGTGATTGACAGATGATTAGTAAAGTTTTAAGTCCTCAAGGACATATTCCCTGGCTTGTCTTTAGAAGATAATATGAGGTGCTGTTATTGACTGCATAATTGATTCAGCATGTGAAATGTGTATAGCACAGAAGAAGACACGTTTTAGCATTTTGCTGCCTTGGTACGTATGAAGCACATCTTAAAGCCAACCATTTTCAGCTGAGTATGCCATTCTTGGTTTTATTGAGTGTTCTTGATGTGTTCGACAACCAATTACAAGTCAAGCATATTAAAATCTGCCTGTTCTTTTTGCGGAGGCCTCAACTATTCAATTTCTCATCACATCCTTTCATCTCTCTAAGGACAGCTCCGCTTTCATTATTTTCATTTTTTTCTGACCCACTTGGACATTGTTTCACAGATACTCGCGGCACACAAGATTTTCATTTGGAGGGGGGAAAAAAGTGCATTTGAAAAGAACCAGAGGAATTGTCAAACACGGTACAGTTTAAACGTCAAGGAGGGAAATAAAATAACAGTTATTCCCCTCTATGTTTGCAAAGCAGTTTAGTGTGTGTGTGTGTGTGTGTGTGTGTGTGTGTGTGTGTGTGTGTGTGTGTGTGTGTGTGTGTGTGTGTGTGTGTGTGTGTGTGTGTGTGTGTGTGTGTGTGTGTGTGTCCGACCTAGTCAATGGTTAGTGAAGTAACCCCCTCTCAGAGAAATAAACCCTGCAGATAGATTCTTTGTCAAATTTTTGAGCATCCTCTGCGTTCTCGGGCACTGCAGATCCCTCCACAGTCACTGACGCAGGAGTCTCTCAAGCAGTTGTGTTCACAGAGAAGTGCTGAGTCAGTAGACCTCTGTGGGGCCTTCTTGTCTGGCATTAATTGGTCTTTGAGGGGAAGTACTGGCTTTACTGTATTCCAAGTATGTGTGTTCACTTTCTGTGGGTACACATTTTGTGTTGTTTTATAAACAGGGCCAAATAATGCTCCCTTAGATAAAGCCAGAGAGCACAGAGCTGGCAGGCGTCCACCGGTCCAGTCACTGCTGCTTTTGGTATTAGGATTAAGACAGAGCTTTATGAGGGTGCTATACAACAGCACACTTATGGGCCAATGTACATGAATAGAGAAGAAAATAATGTGGGGTACATACTTGGCAGGTATAGTTAAGTCAAGTTTCACAGCTGCATCCTGTTTGTAACATTCGATAGGCAAAGTGATGATGATGACTATCAGATTTATGCCATTAAGGAAAAGATTTATAGTGCACTCTTTTTCATGTTGAGATGAAATAAAAATACATTAATAAATACATAAATACATTAATTTCATCGGTTTTAAAGCCATCTAGGTTTGACAATTTGCCCTGGGTAATGGTCAAGTTTTATTATTGAAAATAGGCACAATTATTCAAATGATATCAAGCATGGTATTTCAGAAGCATAATGTTGAACATGATCTTTTAGGAACAGCAATCAGATTTAATGGGACTCTGGCTTAGCTTGAGTATACAATACCACCACTAAAAAAAAACCCAGAACATTCTGGCACAGAAGAATGTAGGACTAAGAAAGAACCAGGGAGTATAGTAGGTATTATATCCCAACATGTAGTCAATTTGTTTGGCAGACATTCTTTAAAGTTATCATTATTTCAGTAACTTTGGGCTCTACCTTTTACAGGCCTGCAGCACTGTCTGTGGGAGTGTCCAATTTTCCTGTTTAATTGGTGAGGGGGGTCTGAAAACCTCACTTATATTCCATACACGTTTGTTTAATTTGATAATGAGCACGTAGGCCTGCATAGCCTCAGGTCTTGGTTAAGTACAGGGATACTGTTGCAGCGAAGCAGAGAGAAAGCAGACGTTTGTGACAAAACGACTCTGGTTACCCGTTTGCCTCAACAGCATCACAGAGGATTAAGTTCCTGTGTGCCGTCTCATCTCACCAGTGAAGGTCCATGTTGACAGATGTTGCTCCTGTGTCGCCGCTGCTTGTTGCTGGATATTATATTTGATAAACAGTGAGCGTATACAGACTTCCCCTGCCATGTAATCAGCTCGTGTGCATGTCAGCGCAGTCCCCCACTGACTGGTCGGGGCAGGAAAGATGTCAGTGTTTGTGTCTGTCTGGATGTACAGAGCAGTTGTGCAGTATTGCTGCTTGTTTATGGTGAGGCAGCAGTATGATCTGCCGTCTATGCTGATAGCCTTTTTTTTCTCTCTGTTAGACCCACTGCTGCCTGATTGTCATTTACAGTGACAGTCCACTGTTGGCACTGCGCCAGTCGGAAAAATCACACAGCCTTTGTGCAGGCAGCATAAAAGCCTATTTGTCAGAGAGATGAATTAGAGGGGAGGGGGGGGTTGTGCAAGTCTACCTGCTGTGCTCTTGTCTACTGGGTTTGTTTATATGCTTCTTTAACTAGTCAGGAGGTTAAAAGTACAATCTGTGATCCAAATGTGGACAAAAGGATGGCCCCACCATCAAAATTCAAAACACACTGGAATATACTATGCCTGAGACGCAACTAAATCTGAGTGGTTAGGGTTAGGGTTAGAAAAGAGCAAAAGCCACCAATTAATTGACCCTGCAAATGAGGCTTGTGTCGCTATTGTAAAGCATGATATAGATTGTTGCTCTGCATGTCGTCTAAAAATACATCAGTGAGCCACACCATCAAATTAGATCACTGTTGATCCCACATACACAGTCTTAATGCTGTAAATACTCACTAGCAAACCAAATGTGTACTGTGAAGTGTAGAAGAGCTATTTATTTCGGTCGACAAAAAACTATGTCCAGTTTTTTTTGGTTTCATTTAAAAAATGGATAAAACTATAAATAAAGTATGTGACCTGTTTTTTTTTTTAAAGATTGACGTCTTCATTAGGAATAAATGGTCTTTTCCTTGGATTTGTTTAAATTCACACAAAAAATTACAATCCTTTAAAAATCCCAATTTTTACTTATAACTTCATACACAAATAACAATGGGCTTCTCAGAAGGAAAATTACCCTTTGCAGGTCAACAAACTACACGGCTCCTCTATTTACTTTCACTGCTGAATAGCATTGTGGTGCATTGTTAATGTCTTTGTCTTGGATTGTCACTGAGACATTGTTAGCAGTTGACAGGATCATGATCGGGTCATATCTCCATTAACACGGGGCGGAGTTGACTCCAGATTACTCCCATCCTTCATGTTCACCTACAGAAACCTTTTTCTGTTTTGTTCCTTGACCTGTTCCCTGTTATGTTAAAACTGCACAAAACATTGAGAATGAATGGTGTGATTTGTTGAAAAGATTTAAGCTTAAAGATTATTTTGCACTTTTCACAGCAGCCATTCAGCTATGTTTTCTTGTCAACACTTGCTTGCTTCTGGCATATTGATGGCTCCCTTAGATTCAAAAAGACATTCTGTTTTTTTTATCATGATACAATAACTATATAAAACTGTTGTGTGCACACTACCCTTGTACACACACACACACACACATTTAAATAATCACAGTGATCCCAATGTCCCTGTAACATTTCTCTTTCCCTCCATTTGTCCTGCTTTCTTCACAGGAGAGGCAAGAAACACAGCATTATTCTTCGAACACAGCTGTCAGTCAGAGTTCATGCCTGCATCGGTGAGTAATAAACTGTACTGTACTGTAAACTGTTCATTGGTCACGTCTCACTTTATGATGGATAATTTGTCTTCCTCAGTCTGTATCACCAGTGAGGTATGAGCTTTAATGACCTCTATTACCAGCAGATTATTTTATGGAGGTTCTTGTTGAACTTGCACAGTGGCAGTTTTGGGAAACAGCTCGGAATCTTAATTTGAGTGAAAATTAACAACAACACTGAAAAACAGAGCACTGGCACTGAGCAGGGACTTAAAACATTTTATGTCTTCAGAGTTACTGTGTTCTGTCACTTTGTTTTATTGGGCCTCCTGGTGTCTTTGAGTAATGTGAAGGAACCAGCACAAAGAGCTAAGTGAAAACATATGCAAACATGCATGCACGTGACCTGCGTGCGAACAGACACCCCCCCACCACCACCCCCCACAACACACACACGCACACACACACACACACACACACACACACACACACACACACACACACACACACACACACACACACACTGAGTGTGCAAATCTGAGTTTGGATTTTGATTAAACTGGGGATGTTAACTGCTTAAGCTTTTACTAACTGACATAAACTCAGTTAGATTTTGGCACCAGCTCTTCTTTAGGCTTATTTTTTCACATCTTTCTAATGTAACTGATTAATAGGTGTTAATTATTCTGCTGCCTTGTTTAATGTGTATATATATGTATATATATATATATGTATATATATATATATATATATATATATATATTTTTTTTTTTTTTTTTTTTTTTTTTAAACTCCTGAAAAGTGATTTGCTAGAGACTTGTAACTTTTTTTAACATTTGGCACAGTGAGTGGACAGTATATGCTGTCAGTAGCAGAATGTGGACGAGCACACATGCTCACACAGAGCCACACAGCACCTCCTCTGCAGGCTGCAAGTGTAAACATAACCCAAAGTCTGCAAAAGCTATTAGGCTGTAAATTGTCAGATTTTAAA
The DNA here is from genome assembly GCF_963691925.1 of Scomber scombrus. NCBI lineage: Eukaryota > Metazoa > Chordata > Actinopteri > Scombriformes > Scombridae > Scomber > Scomber scombrus. The sequence continues at coordinate 15,315,720 of NC_084976.1, read as the reverse complement.
ATTGCTCGGCAATTGTCCTTCTGTAATGAAGTAAACCAAAGGAGCAGATCTTTTTTTACATTTCAATGAAGTCACTATGATCTAAGAACAATCTCTGATACTACAATCTTCTCTCCGGTTATTTATTCTACCTACTGATGCATGACGCGTAATGGAAAAGTTTGGAAACTCCAGTGGGTTCAAATGTATTTTTTATGTGGATTGTTTTGTCACAACGGTTCATTAAACTATTGGTGAGATAGCTTTTGCCTGAACCCGATGTGGTCTAGTTTGCACATGTTGATTATAAAGAGGATTTCTCTTTGATGTTCTTGACACTATAATTTTGTAATTGATACAGTAAGCAGATCATGTATTATACTAACACGTTTTTTAAAGTGTTGCTAAATTCCTACTGTAAATCATATTGTTGGCAGATGCTCCCTTATTTTATAACACTGGATAGCTAAAATACATTTCCAGATTGTACCTGATGTGACAGGTTACATGCTGTACATGGCTGTACTTGTGAATATTTAGATGATTACATTTGACTTGTCCACAGTCCACATTACTCTGAACTGGCTTTACCTTATTTTTTTTACCTCCTCCTGCTGTTGCTTGGCTGAGCTTAGTGGAGCCTGGGGAGTGGCAGACAGGCTTGCCGCTCCTCTCTAAGTGGATGATGACCCTCTTTCTCTTTAAGTTGACAGCCACCTGTTGCCCTTCTCTAGTCTCCCTCAGTGGCTGCCTCATGGCTAGCTGATTTATTTCTTCTAGGTGAGGTGGTCACTGTTACTGTAACTTGTCCAGACATTTGAGCCTAATTTTATCTGACTAGAGGGCTTACCCCGTAGCCCCACGAGAGCAGAATTACTGGGTGATTTTCCTGCTCCACACAATAGATAATTCGTTAGTCTTCCACAGACAAATGGGATGGTATACTTTAGGTTGTGCACTTGCTCTGTATTAAAGGGTTGAGCATTTCCCTGCTGTCAGTTCATAAAAGCTGAAATGTCCCCAAAGAGGAGCCCCCATACTGTCAATGCTTTTTTGTCGCTGGCCATACTCTTTGTCTTTCTAAATGAGAGTTGTTATGCAATGACAATAAGCTGTGCTCTATTACAATGACGTGCTTTTGGAGAATGGCCAGTGCAAAATGTATAGAGGCATCAGAGCTTTAACACTGCGATTTTCTGAATCTCTGGAAATCCTTTAGAAATGCTGCTATTGTTGAAATCCGACAAGCTTGAACTAATTAGCGCCTCTCTTCAGTTAGCTTTAGGTCAGAGGATACTTTTATCAAATGTTACCAGTTCTGCTGCTTTGTTTTAAAATCACCCATTTTAAATGTGCCCTCACTTAATGATGGGGTGCGAAATTATCACACCCAGGTTGTTTAGATATGCTATCCCAGAAGCCCCTCCATGAGCATGAATGATGAGTTGGTTACGATCATGCATGTAGTCTGTGTCATTTAGCGCTCTTTAGCGGAAAACCAAATGTGTGTATTTCAAGTTTTAATTAAGCTGTACATAACTTTGTGTATGTTATCTGGTTTTTGGTTTTCTCCAAATGTACACATCAGACAGCTAGCTTTCTATCTGTCTTACTGTGTGTGTGTGTGTGTGTGTGTGTGTGTGTGTGTGTGTGTGTGTCTCTCCAGGTGCCAGTGCGTATGTGTCATAAACCACAGAAAGTCTTAATTCCGGCCTCCCTAATCATAGTCATTAAGGCTCACATACGTATGGGTCTACATGGACCAGGCGGAAATCTATATAACAATGTCAGCGGAGGAAAGAAATGTGCTCACCCAAAGAGCTAATGGTTTATTAAAGTGCCTGTAACTGATCCGCTCCTGGCACAGCGATTTGTTGTAATCACGCAATAAGACAGTCAAGGCTCTTTGTGATCTAAAAGAGTCTATCAGGCGTAACACAAACGTTTATCTCGGAGTGTAGCCTCATTAGCTTGACCTGTTTTATGACCACTAACCTTTAGTACAAATAAAGGCCTAATGACTCACATTAGCATCTGAGGTGTTCTGGTGACATATGTCCAGAGCGGCCTCCATTGGGACAGTATAATGGCTTTCCTGGAGCTCAAAGGCCAAAATCAGTGCTCCGCATGATAGATGTGAAGAATATAGATGTACTATACAGTATGTGCTCAGTGATGAAATTAAAACCAGGCAATCTGTACCAGTCTCATGTTCACTTTACACACACACACACACACACACACACACACACACACACACACACACACACGCACGCACGCACACACACACACACACACACACACACACACACACACACACACACACACACACACACACACACACACACACACACAAACAAATACCTCTTTCTTAATAAGAAATGTGCTACTCCATCATGGCAGCATAATGATTTATATAACCTGACATGTGCATTAGTACTTTCAGAGATAATAAGAGTCTTCCTTTTAAATAAATGTGTTTTTGTCCCCGGATGACCAGTAGGAGTAACAGTTTGATCTTTGTTTATATTTGTTTGACCAGCACAAAAGGCAGGGATTTAGAAAATAAACTGAACTCAACGCCCTGCATGTTAGCATTGGCCACAGATTGTTATAATCATTGGGCTTTTGTTGTTGTTGGTGGACTGGATGTGGTAGTGAGAGCCTGATTAAAGCAGTCTTTTATTTCTTACACTGCCCAAGTTTGCTGTGATGTGATGTGATGGTACAGTATAGAGTCTGAACACAGAGAGCCTAAATGCAGATTTCCCCCTTGTGGGACTAATACAGGAATATTTAATCTTATTTATCTTAAATGGGGATACCAAGTTAAGAATCAACAAACATCCCAAATGTTCATCAGCAGTAGCTCTTGCGAAATAAAGATAAAGAGTTGTTGAGTTTGACACATTTATATTCAGAAGCTCCTCTGGCAATTAATAGCATTTATGTAATCCCGGTATAGAGTCTGAAATGATAAATCTGTCAACTGCAATCCAGAAAATGTTGTTTGATCTCCAGAAAATAAATCTTGAACTCTGTTAGTGTCATACTTTTGCCAGCTGGACATCAATCAGACATCACAGATTAGTGTGAGATAAGTGTGGTTGGTACAAATATTTTATTTGTTTGTTTTTGGCTTATAGTATTACTCACTTGTGTAAAAAAATATATAATAATACAGTTCAAAGATGAAATATGTTGGCATTGCCCTTTAAGAGCAGGTTCATCTGTCAACACATTGATCCCAGCTGAGGAGTGACAGCTGTAATCAGAGGTGACACATTCTTAGTGGATTATCTGCCTTGTCTTTTACAACCTCTTATAATCTGGGCTCAGGGCATGATTCATTGTGACCGCTGTTGACTTGTGTTACTCTTTCGAGCTGTAATTTTGTCAAATTGGTAGTTTTGATCTTCAGGTTGTCAACTGGAAACTCTGTGGTTGTTAAAATGGAAGCAGTACATTTTCTACAATTATTCCTCTGCACACCATGCTGGGAAGATGAGTTCCTGGCCGCTAATAATTAAGTTTAATAAAAAAGTTCACTGTTTAAATGTGGGATTTTGTTTTTGTTTATCTAATTAATGTATTTGTGTGTGTGTGTGTGTGTGTGTGTGTGTGTGTGTGTGTGTGTGTGTGTGTGTGTGTGTGTGTGTGTGTGTGTGTGTCTGTGCTAAACCATCTGCACTTTTGTGAGCATACACACCCACATTTAAAAAAAACAACAATTCCAGTTGTTAACCTGGAATAGAGAAGATTAGTTTGAAATTGGTGCTATCCTTTTGAAATGCAAGGACATATCCATTTCTCTAGCTTGGTTGAAACTAATTTGGGGAAAATTTTAAAAATATAGAATTTATTTGTCATCCAAATCTGGTTGATAATATTTATAGCTCCCTCTCAGTGCACCTTTAGTCAGTATCACATACAAAGGATTCTAAGTAAAAAAAAAACACTTTTTGGAGTCACAATCAAGCAATTAAATCAAATATAGTCATGTTTCTGTGTCCAGGGAGTGTCAAGCAAGCTGAGAATGATTCAAAACACGCGTATCACATGGCACCCGTGAGACACAGTGGAAGATCAAATGGCCTAGTCTCTCATTACTTAGACTTCCCTCAAAGAGACCCCAAAATGGGATCATGGACTTAGAGTCACCCTGGGAAGCCAACCTAAATAATATTGCGCCAACGAGACGACGAGAAATCTGAGGCAGCAAACATCTCAGAGCAAAGCGAGTCGTACTCTTCAAATCACAGCTGATAGCAAAACTAGATCAGCGGTGGGATTGATGGTATCACTCCCCTCACACTTTCTTCCACTGTGATTTTTTAAAATATACTTTTAGTTTGGCCACGAGCCCAACAGCCCCATGCAGCGAGATAACAACATAGCAAAGGTAAACGCTTCATTTACAGGCAGCAGTACAGGGTAATGTTACCCTTCATTTTGTCTCTGCGCTTTTGCAACTGGAACACATCATTTTCTATTTGGAAGGTGTATTGCTAATTGTTGACTCTTTTGCAGATTTGCCTTACATACTGTACAAGGCTGACAACTACTACAACATTTATTCATATGAGCAGACTTGTGTGCTCATGTACACACACTCATGCAGAGGCATGCACATATTAAGAACCCATATGGTTCCAGTTGTACATCCCCTCAACACTGCTCCTCATTCGTCCAAAAAGACGAGAGCTGTCTACATTTTCATCCAAGAGGGGAGGGTTGTTTTTTTTTTCTTCATACCTTTCTCTGTTTACAGGACAGAGACATATCGGTGAACATGCAGCTGTACTCAACTGTTGTATCCACACTTTTCATTTTCAGTTCTGTAAATAAATATATTGAATCATTTTTATTCTCCTCCATTCACTTCTGACAATCGGCCAAACACCTGTCAGGAACCAGATGACTGGTGTAACTTACATTTGCAGTCAGCTCATCACAAAATATCGTTTTTTAAAGTGGCATATCATGACATATGAGTTGGGCTTCTACGAATGGATGCCATGTGAACCAGACTGCTCTGGGGTTTACCGCTGCTGCCAGACTAGAGCAGTTCTTGTTGAAGTGGACAGGTGTGTAACCTCAGTAGCCACAGACTTCACAGACCGTCAACAGCTGACTCCTCGCAGGAAGGAAAATTTGGAAGGAATCTGAGTTTGTTTTGCTCGAACCAACATCTGTTTGATGTCTGCATAGAATTGTTTATTGTATATTTACACAAGAGTCTGTGATGGTTGAGAGTTGAGGTTTGAGGTGCCTCTGCACAGCTGGTGTTTGCCCTCTCTCTGTATCCTTTAATGGGAGAAGGATCAGGAGGAGAAGACGACTTAAAAAAAAAATCTAACCCCCCTTAGACTAAGAAGTTGATCACTCTTATCTGTTGTGTTTTGTATGTGTTTTACTCAATATGTGCTTTTATGCCTCCATTTCTCATTTATCTCTGTACATTTAATCTCCATTTAACAGTCATAAATGGTGCTTAATTTATATATGTATCTTTGTCACATTTGAGATCTGGATTTGGTGTTATGGATGGATGGTTATACTATATGGACAGGAAGGATTTGAATGCCAGTATCGACTAGAAAAAACCCTGACCTTTTAGTACCCGACTGGCCCTCAGCCAGATCATAGTGTGCCATGGAATTCCATCTCACATCCTCCCTCACATGTCACGCTGGCTCCTTTTCTTTCCCTCAGCTTTGATGTCAATGTCTTTGTAAGGAAACGTCTCTTTCCCTCGCTGCGTCTATCAGGAGAATATGAGAAATGCTTAAGAGAACCAAAACACATATTTTCTCTGTTTGTCGTTGCAGTACTGTCACTCATCCAATGTTCTATCAATCGGTTTTGTTATTTCTTCTCGCACCTTGGATCAAGTAGTGTTGCCACAGCTGGCTAGCTTTGAATCATTTACCATTGCTGTTTTGCTTTGTAGGAGGATTTATTGGATTTTTGTCACATTCATGTGCTGAGATTGATTTAGACTTTAGGCTGACATCAGCTGGAAAAATAAATATTGACATGACCTGTTGAGGCCTGAATATAGAAGGATGTCAGTTTTACACATTTCGTCAGAAGTCCAAAATGGACTCTTGAACTAAAAATATGACTTGTGAAACTGTGATGGAGAAACCTTCAGAAGGCTGTTAGTGTGTGGAGAGACTTATAGAGCTGAGGTAAAATATTTAAGTGCTGCATATTTCTATTTTCTGCACAATCCATCTAAATCTCTCATCTGCCACAGCTGTCATGCTCTCCTCGCTTTGTGCCTCCTGCTTCGTCATCTTACTCCCTTTGACTTGCCAGATGATGATGCAGTTGGACGAACCTTGCAAATGTTATGTTTCTCTATTCTCAGGTAAAAAGTAGCTTTTTTCATTTCAGGGTGTAAAACAGATTAACAGTGTCCTTTTTTTCCCCTTATCTCACCACAAATTTTCACTGTGCTGTAGCACTGGAGCACCTGTGGCTTACCGTGCTTCATTGTTTCGTTGTGGTTACTGGCTTTTCGCCAGCAGAGATTTCAGGAATATTCATCGTGAGCCATTTGGCACAGGTAGAAAGTATGTGGCAGTTTGTGAGGATGCGTTAATGACTCGAGAGCCGACTACTTGTGTTGTGGTTCCCAACAGCACAAAGAAGCATGATCCATAGCTTTAGAATGATTGTGTATATTGTAGACCATATTGTGATCCACTGTAAATATTAGCTAGGCCACCAGGTATCTATTTCACTTTATCAACTGCAAACATGTTCAAGGCCAAGGAACAACTATAGTTATTTTTAGAGCTGAAGTCAGCTCAAGTGCATGCCAAGAGTGGGATAAGTAATATTTATATTGTAGGGCCTTTAATGAAACAATAATATTATTTTCACTGTTAACCACACAACACTGCGTCAATATTGTCATTTTCTATTCAGTGTATACTAAACAGTAATGTGAGGGAGGAATTCTTGGGTTGTGTAAAAAGTAAAAAGCCTGGAGCTTGTGATGTAAATACAGCACATAATCATTTAATACTGATGAAACTGGGACAATAAGTTCAGAACAAATATTTAACGAATATAGGACTCCTATAAGTGTCAGATTCAGATTCATTTTATTTTTTGTCCCAAAAGGGCACTTAGTTTGCAGCAGGAATACAGAAAACAACACAGACCACACAACAGATTAAACACAACAACAAAATTAATTAATTGCAGTTAAAAACATGAATTTTATAAAAGAACAACGAATAAATACTAATAAATACGTCCAAGACGGGGACGGGGGGGACTAGGATGGACAAGGACTATCTCCCTCTGTAAAGTGCGTTCAGTGCTTGGATGGAAAGAGGGATAAAGGAATTGTTGTACCGCTGTTTAAAAGCTATGGGAGTGTTGCAGTTTAAGCACATTTTCATCAAATTGGAAGTCAATTTGAAGCCATCAAAATGACAAAAGTAACGCAGTGTTCTCACTTGGCTTCTGATTATGGAAGCAACTGAAGCTGAAATACTCAATCCTCTCACCTCAATTCCAGACATTGTTGAGTGATTGGAGAGTGACCCTGACTTAAAGAGCTCAAGCAACAAGAGAATCTCCTTGTTGCCCACCCATGGCTCTGAAGGAGACCACTCAGAGTGGCCTTAGCAGGAGAAGATTGGACAACCTTTGTTACATGCTTTGAGATTAATGAAAGGGGGAAAGAGAAGAGGCCCCAATGCCTTGTGCGAATATCAGCCAAGAGCCTACTTCATCGGTTCAGGCAGGTTGGACAGTTGGGATGGCTCCATCTGAACTGCTGGTTACAAGAGGAACAGAGTGTCTGTCTGAAATGTATGCTGCACATGGAAGTGAAGTGTCTTACAAATGCTGAATACTCATGCAGAGCATATGAACATGTGCATAAAATGTGCTTTTATTACTTGTAGCAGCTGTAATGGTAGAATATTTTTAAATTCAACAATACAGTCAAGCTTCAATTTAAAAAAAAAAAAAAAAAAAAAAAAAAGTAGTACTAATTACAGTTGAACAAACAGCTTACCCAGGCTCTCCCCGTGGTGAAAGTAAAAGAAACATTGTCTGCTTTTGCTTAGTCTAGGTTATAAAGAGGAGTGAAAATATCTATTGCTATAAACCATAAGTGATTCCTGAATTTGTTAGGAAAGCAAGCCATGTTTACATCATTGTTGTGGTTAAATATGTGTAAAGTTAAGTCTCATCTTTCAGTGAATATGTCAGACATTGTTGGGATCCATTCAGATCTGTTCCTATGTGTTGTGTGGTGGTTTTCTCAGTGGTCACTTAAGGATCACTGAACACATAAAGCAGTAAAATGTTTTGCTTAGACGTCTTGTTTATAAGATAAAAGCCTGTATATAAGCCTTTAATCTCTGTGTTTGCAAATGTGAAAAATGTTTGAATATGTCCCAGTGTCTGGTCCTCAGGATTCAATGACATCAGTTACTGCTCTTTCTGCTTGTTCTCCACTTGTTCTGTGATGAATGCCTTTCTTATTAGCAAGATTCAACACAAGGCTAAGAAAGTCCCGCGTATCAATCAATGCATAAAACTTTATTTACATAGCACCTTTCAAACAAATGAAATGAAATGCAATTCAAAGAGCTTCGCAAGCGATCGGAAAAATCTGGGATATAAAAAATGGATAGAGACATTTCACAGCAAAACAACTGAAAAGCAAAAAAACAAGCTAATTGAATGAGACAACAATAAAAGATGTGTGGTTACTAAAAGGTAAATAATAAAGTATGTATAAATAACAGAGCACCATAAAATTATAAAATACTACAGAAAAGCTAGACGAAACAGATGATTTTTTAGTTTACATTTAAAAACATCTATATTTTCAGCTCCTCTCAGATCCTCCAGGAGCAACTCTGAGAGTAACAGTTGAAAGCAGCATCACCAATCGGAGGATCTGAGGGCCCTCCTAGTTCATAAACCAAGAGCATATCTGAGAGGTAATATGGTGCAAGATCATATAGTGCCTTATAAACTGATAAAATCGTTTAAAAATCAATCAATACTAAAAACCAACAGGTGACAAATAGGCGTCATGTGTGCTCTTCTTTTTGTCTTGGTCCTTTGGCGCCATTTTCGGTCCTAAATTGCAAATGCATCTTCTCGAATTGAATGTCAACTTGTGGTGTAACCAATAAAATAGTTATGACAATCAAACTTAATATAAGTTAGAGGAAGCAACAAACTCACTTGCACCAATAGTAGTGCACAAAGCCTTATAAGCTAATATAAAGTATGAAACCTGGAGGTTGGACCAGTGAAAGAAACTGAACATATGAGTGGTCTGTCACTAATTCCTACATCCAGTATGGAATTTTTGAAAACCAAGGGACAGTATCAAATCACAACCATTAAACATGATGTTGGATTTAGAGTGGTATGGTAGTCGATCTCACCATATATAATAGTGTATATAGTTTATATAGAGGTTAACCACTTCACTGAGTTTTTCTTTTCCAATAAAAGACAATCAATAATCCTAACTCTTAAACAAGTCTCTTTTGTCCATAAATTTGTGCTTCTGACAGGCACAAGCTGTGTCCCAAATCCATACTGCACAATCATTTTAGGCAGGTTTGGAATATGTTGCATGTTGCACATTGCGTGACTGCGACGTAGCTACTTCCTAGTAGGAAGTACAGAAACTGTTCTCAACTCAATAGCATTGACCACTGATGACCTTATTTGGCAAAGATGGGAAGTCATTTACAGTGCGCTTCATGATTCCAGAAGTTTGAGTTTAGTTTGGATACTCCATGCAAAGAATGCAATAAGTGCACATTTTGGTCTACAGTATCTTATGTGTCATCATGAACCACATATTAGCCCCAGACTCCCTCCTAACTTTCCATTCCTGCAGCTGAGCACAGTCTACGGTGGCAGGCGGCAGGAGCAGCTGTGCTGGAACAGTGTCATGAACAAAAAGAGTATGGCTTCTTCTCTTCATCTGTGTTTTCTCTTCTAAAAACATCAAAACTCTAGGTTGACTGATTACCTCTGATTTGCCTTTGTTCACTAGTGACAGTTGATGAACAATGACTGTGAGTCTCATCTGCTGTATGACAGCTAACCTTATGAGACAAGTAAAAAAAAATGTCATGGTTTCAGACTTTTACATTAATGCCAGTTCAACCAATAACAGTCTGTAGCTTGTTGATGTGGCTGCATCCACGTGGCTCCACACCAAAGGGAATTCAACCCTCCATTCATTGCTATCATTTATTTAGTCACACACCCATGATTTTGCATGTGAAAAAAAGATCATCTATAGAAGAGTGCAGAGGCTGACGTGCTCTATCTAATTTAAAATTTACGAGCACAAAGTTTTCTATGACTCAACACTGCCAAAAATGTCTGTGCACACACCTGCTTTATGACAATGGCTTTATGACAATGGACTTATCTCCTCTCTCCACAAACACATTATCGTCGATCAGACTATGATTCCAGCCATACTGAATGACAAATTAAATGTTTTTTGAGGCTGAGAAGACATAAACTATTTGATACAAACTAAATGTGTGATTGACTAAATGTAAATGCAGCACAAGTGAGTATCAATATGTATGCAGGACCCCATACCAACACATACATATACTTGTAGGTTATTCTTAATGATTACCATGACATGATTATCACTACAACACATGATAGTTTATGCTTGTATGTGTTGTTGCCTTATTTTAACCGGTGTGCGTGAGTCACAGTTGTGAGATACTTTCTTCCAGTTTATGTACGTAATCTAATTATTTTGTCATCCTCACCAGAACAAATGTACTGTAACAGTTTTATATTTCAGGAAAATTTCCCAGACATCATTCACCATAACTCAACATAACTCTGACTTGTGTTTTTATCGTCACCAGGATGTCTGAGCTTAACTCAAATAATCTCAAGAATGTTTCCTCACACTACTGATCTGTAAAATTAGACTTGTGTGTTGTGACCTCCAGGTCTCAACAGTCAGCTATTTCAGGTGGCAGGAACTCCTAAACTACCCAAAATGACATTAAAGGAGCTCCTGTTCATCTACCTTGTGCTGCTATCTGAGGCCGTTGTGTCTCGTCCTTAAAGGATGTGTTTAGACCCAACCTGCCAACCAGCCATGTGTTTCTGCTGGGGCTTGTCCTCAGAGAGACACTATCATTTCACTTCGGTGGAACCAATACTATTGGTATTTTTTTCAAACTTGGCACACAATAATGAGACCTGGATTGAAATTCTTTTGCTTGGGCATGAGTTCATGTTATCATTATGACATGTAATACTCAGGCAATATGAACAAAGAAGTATGATTAAAAGTATGACTTGATTTCATTAAAAACACTTTTTAATATTTTTATTTTATTTTAAAAATGTTATATTTTGTTTCTGGTGCAAATATACAAAGGACACATACAAGGAAAGGTCATTTCATTTCTGTTCCGTAGCTGTCTTACATGATCGACATGACACATTGTTCTAGTTTCCTTTGCAAGCTCAGGGTAGATCTCCTACTTCTGACAGTAGAGAGCCAGGGTCAACTGGGGTTAACCCTGTCTAACCCTCTGGACCACCTGGAGACCCCTGCTACACAGCTCACCAGGATTATCCCACACCCTCCTACACATGGGCTGCACACATATTAAGGGTCATAGAGCTCTCTCTCTCTCTCTTCCTCTCTTTCTCTCTCTCACTCACTCACACACACACACACACACACACACACACACACACACACACACACACACACACACACACACACACACACACACACACAGCCTGTATTTCTCTCTCTTTCCTCTGACTTTGATGCCTGTGTCTTAGGATGCTGATCCTGTAAATGCTATAGGATGAAAGGGCTGTCTTGGCACAGGCCTGTGTGACCTCTATAGTTTCGGCTTTGGGGGGCTATCTGCACCACTTTTTGTCTGGGTTGACGCTTGAGGGAAGCTGTCACCCCTGAGGTCAGCCGGCGGGGGTGGGCTGAGTGACTAGAGGACCACCCCCTGTCAACATGAAATGATTTATGGAGAAGAGACACAATCCCAGCTCCTGTAAGCTACATTGAATACTGAATCCATAACATCATTTCAGTCTTCTGCATCCCTCTGCTCTGTTTAGTGGGGCATAGTTGAAAAGAAAATATTTTAAAGAGACTGTTTGGCATGAGTTGTATTGACTGCCTTCCAAGACATTACCTTTTTTGACATACTGTAGATACCTGCTCCCTTCTGAGATTGTGTTTAGTAATGGTAATGTTTGGCAATGGTAAAACTTTCAACTTTTTTTTCTCATTGGCATGCAAAAGAAAGAGGTTAAGTGGAATTCAGTCCCCTGTACTTCTTCCTTTGGAAAATTCCTGAATATAAGAAATGATTTTTCATTCCCTGTCTGGGACATTTAGCATCTGTCATTTGATTTTTTAATGGCTTAATTTTGCATTAATCTGCTGCCCTGTATTTTTGCGTTAAACCACTTTTTGTGCCCCCTGTTTCTAAATTGAGAAAGATGGTTTTAGAGGGAGAGAAAAAGACATGGAGGAATGTTCCCCTGCTAAGACGTCATGTGGTGTATGACTGTGCACACCGCCAGGCCGGGCTCTCCAGGCACTCTCGGAGGGACAAGCCTTTCCTGGAAATCTCAATTTACCTCTGAATAATAAAAAAGGGACAATATATCACAGACGTATGTTAACAGGGAACAGGAACTATGAGTGAAGTGTTATAGGAAGATGAGGAAATGCCTTCACAAATGTAGCTGATTTGTTTGCCTTCTTTGTATTTGATTCCATCCTTATTACTGTTAACCTTTGGTATCATGTTATCAAGCCAGCTGAGGATCCTGTGACTGATTTTTTTTTTTATCCTGTGGGTACATTTGAAGAACGCAGATCTCCCTAATCACACTGATCTGCCTCTCTCTTCTACTGTTGGTCCCTGTTTCTCTCATCTGTAGTAACTAACTATAGACCTTAAAGGGATATCACATAGTACAGTGCTATGAATCTGAAGAGATGTCTTGAGCCAGCTCTTTTTGGTCTGTTCCCCATCAGACAGGCTGCCTCAGCAGGGCCTCAGCCTGCCCGTGAGTGGAAATCTTTGGCCCGTGTTATCTTTGGAAAGTGTCGAGTCCACAGAAACCCAGGAGCACGGAGTCCAGTGTCAGCTAGACATCCCAGGCTCACTATTACTAAGGAAAGATGGAGACATTGTGCTGCACCAGAATAAAGAGAGTTGAAGAAATCAAGTAGAGAATAGGACCACATGAAAATTATGAAAGGATCATACTATTGTAGCAAAAACAAGAACATTTTTTTGCCTGGTCACATTTCTGTAGATCCATTAGGGATTTCACTGAAGAAAACTGGTTTGTGTTGTAGTTTACTGAACATTTTCTCAACCTACGCGAACAACAAAGACCACAGTCATGTTTGAAAAGACCACATAAGGGAACATGATGAGCACTCTGACTCTCATTGAGGTCCAAGGAGATGGTCCAAGATTTGGCGTTTCTTGTAGCTGACACAGCTAGAGTTGTTTTTTTAGTTTTTTGGTCATGAATCTGAGGGAATGTGGGACAAAGAGCTCCATATTTGTAGTAGACTGTCGTGTAACCCAAGTCCTGTAGTGAGGAGGGCCTCATCCACTTAATGCAGGAATCCATCTCATTCTGTCTGTCTATATTGCTGTGATTTTTCCCTTCATAATGACCCCCAAGAGCCAGCAGGAGATTGGATGGCTTCCTATACATTCTGCATGTTGTGGCGGGGCATGACAAATTAGCACCCTGCAGAAATGCTGAATTTCTATGGATGTTTGTCTCATCAAAACAGCATGGCCATTTCCTGGCTTGGCAAACAGAAAGTTTTGGTATAATGGAACATTCATACGGCTTTCGGGCAGTTTCTCATCAGATCTACAGTTTTCTTTTGATGGGAGAGTTTTTGTCATTGTTATAATACAATTTCATACTTTTTTTTGTTACATAGTTGGCGGTGAATCTCATTTAGTACCAGATGAAAGTACACTATACAATTAAGTAAACCAAAGTAAACTTTATATAATAAGCTGTTTTTAATTCTCAAGTGTCTGGTATCAGATCTTACCCAAGGCATATGCACTACATAACTGAATATTGCTGGATGTCTATTTTAAAACCGGAGGTGAATGTATATGAAAATGCTCGGTGAAGTCAAAAGCAGTGTTTGCAATGTTACCTATACTTCCTTAATTCCTCCTCATGATGATGTCATATTGTTCGGACTTGCTCTCAAATGGGTCCATTACCTAGCCTTTGTTGCTAAGGTAGTTGTTAAGGTTTTTGCATGGGATGTTCCACGGGCTGCTTGCGTCGTACGCTAAAACATTGGGCTTGAAAATGTACATATGTATTTGGTGAAGATTTACATTAGTAAAGTAAACTACAAGACTACTACTACTTTTTCTTTACGTAGCCTGCCGAGAGACATGAAATTAGCTGAGACATAGCTACTGTAGCTGTCCAATCAGAACGGAGTGGGCTCATCAATAAAGTGGCTTTGCTAATTGTGATGTTATTATTTATAACTGAAAAAATTATATTAGCATGAATATTTTCACCTCAACTCTTAAAATACACTAAAGTTTCCTTCTTTTCTTGGTGAGTTATTTGAAATCCTAGAAGAGGCAAATTAAAGGGACTATTATTCTTATCATCACCAGACCAAGCACTCTGTATCACTTGATCTGCTCGCGTAACTAAAATAATCACATCAGCTGTGCTCATAATACTTATATATAATATTCTCAGTTAGATAAAAGTATTAATGAAAGACTGACCTGGATATTAACAGAGGGGCTTTGTTATTTTGCCTTATGGAGAAGAGCTGAGCATCAGCAGGGTAAATTGTTGTTTAGAGATTTAACCACAGGCCATGTGCCTCATAGGTCTAATGCGACAGTATTTTTATCTCAGGGTTTTACATGTGCTTATATTTATATTTAGTATAACCTCCCTTACTTTAACTGGTGACTCATTAGAGTGTTTGCAACGGTGCTAATTTATTTTTTGATCCAACTCAAATATTCTGGGTGTAGACAGGTCTCACTTTCCTCTCACATACGTACAGCATGCACCAGCTGTGTCAGCTCTCCAACTGATCAGTTTAGAAACATGCTCTATGTTTAGCGCGTAAATCAGCCTCTAATAGTGTGATGTTTTTAAATCCATTAGACTGTGGTACTGTGTAGCACCTCTACTACCTGCTGAAAGTTTGTCTCTATATTCCCACTTGAAAATAATAAAAGAAAAGAAATCTATTTTCTGTTGTTTTCAGTATTACGTTATACTATCTCCACTGTCCACCTGTGCCAAGGCGTAGCACAAAGTTGCTTACACTACTGTTCTTGCAGTCACTAACAAAGTGTTCTCTCATTGCCTGGATGATTTTGCACTCTGCTGTGCTAAGCTACAGTATTCTACCACCCATTAACTTGTGACATGAGA